>NW_018237067.1:476135-482573 GCF_001263595.1 Phalaenopsis equestris | reverse complement strand
CAGTCACTTGGTCCACTTTCCCTACTCGATGGACATTTGTTGCTTGACCGATTATGTGGATGTCCTTTGTTCGACCTTGAGGTTAGTAGGCTCAGCGTATGGTCGGGTGCCCAATGATATTTTGTTTACGACCTTAGGGTTTGAGTGTCGACTATCTTAATGACCTGATTAGGCTTTCCTGACCGGCTCTGACACACCTCGGCTATTGGCCCACCTAATTTGTCGTGTCCCCTTTCATTGTGTGAAGATTCATGTTGTCTTGATCTGTTCATGCTCATATAGTTCCCAACTTATTCTTAGGGTTGATTTTTTGGAAGATATTCCCTTGGCAAAGAGGGGGCTTGAGAAGAGCCCACACGTTCCTCCCGCAATCGAACCAACCCTCAAATCTGAGTGGCCAGAAGGGGAGGGCCTCTGGTGGTGTATTCTCGATGGGCGAGGGTGCAGCCGATTCTTCTCGGGCTGGAAAAACAACAAGTGTTCCTTCTGCCCTTGGTGAGAGTTCCTCGTTTTTGCTTTGATCTGAAGTTGATCGACTCTTAGTTGTAGTGTGACTCCTGATTTGTTTGTGAAGACCTATCATTTTGATTTCTCTAATTTCATCAAACTTCTTTTATAGCTGATTCGGTTCCTATTTCTGACTCCTCTAAAGTTGTTAGTGGCCAGACATCACTTTCTTCAAAAGGTGACCAGGCGGTGGTCAAACGGGATTCAACTGACTCGGTGGTCCGTTGTTTAGATGAGATGGTGTACTTTTTTGCTTGTAAGGCTGAAGCTTGTAAAGCGGTTGAGACCTAGCAGGAAGCTACCCTGAATGAGCTGAAGTCATAGTTGGATTCCCTTTCTGAGCAGTTGCTGGGCAGGACCCTCAAACTCAAAGTTGATGCGATGGACCTTCGGGCTGAGTCTGAGCTTGTTAGGATGGAGACTATGTGCTTGCGATAAGATTTGGTGGATGTGCGAGAAGTATTTTCAGTTTCTAGAATTCATTGCGGAGGATGATAGTGTTGATTGATTTAATTTAGGTGGTCGAGCCTTGTATAAAGAGTTATTGAGGCGTGGGTTGGTCGTTCCTCAGGGTCGAGGAGCCAGTTGCTAAGTTCTTCTTATTTGAATAGATGTAAACTATATTGCAAGTTGTATGAACTTTTTATCCCTGTGTGACTATCTTAATTTTTCTTTTCTATTGATGTGACAAGTATTGTATTCCCAAGGTAAGGCTTGTGATGCTTCATTTCCCACTTGTTCCATGTGTACGAACGTGTGTGTGTGTATGTATATATATAGATGAGGTTGGGGACTACCAGTGGCCCCATTTCCTTATCTTTGATTCCTTTGGTCTTTTCCCTTCTGCTCATTCTTCCCTTTCTTACTTTTTTTGGCATCAAAATATTCTTCTTTGGAGTTCAAGAAAGTGTGCTCTTCAAAGTTTTATGTGCTTTCGTCTGATGAAGTTTCAATGTTACAAAGGATAGAGTTGGAGGATTCAGGGGAAAAAGAAAAGATTTGAGAGTCGTACTAGGGGGAGTTCCTCTGTCTCAGAGAAATCTCAGAGGGAAAAAAAAAAGATCTAAGAGCCGATGTAGGTTTTGCCTCTGGCTGCTTTGTTTTTGGAGGAGCGGTGGGTGGCAGTTCCCTCTTTAGGGAGTCTAGAAGAAGAAAGAGAAAAGAATCTGCCTTCAGTGAAGAATTTATTTCTATCTCTCTTCCCAGGGATGATGACGAATGGAGGCTAATGCAGATGCATGGTTTGAATGCCTTCATCTCGAGGGACTCTCTTTCATCCTTATCAACTTGCAGTGGGACTTGTTCCAACGTAGCCCTGGGGTAGAGTTTCATACGTCAGAGTTGATGGAGACACTGCAGTTGGAGATCTTCGAGGAGAGGTTGGATTATTTGAGTCTACTGGAGCTATGTTGAATGATCGATAAACATCAACTGTTAGGTGCATTTTCATCCCATTATCTGTCAAACTTGTATCTTCATACAATAGCCAAATTGTCACAGGTGTGGAAGAAGATTAAGGTTATGAAAAACTACTTGAAGAAGTCTTTGTCATGGGTTGAGGAGGTTGAAGCTCGTTTGGAGGATGAGGTTGGGGCTTCAGGATGGCCATCGATAATGATGGAGGAAAACAACAAACTGTTCACAAAGGTTGCTTCCTCACTTACAGCTGAAGATATCACAAAAGGATGAACAAACGAATTTTGATTGGGGTTGGAGTTTGCCATCAATCAGTTTTTTGGTTTGTGATGATCGACCCAATGTATGAGGATTTGGGCATATTTGCTAAACTGTAATCTAACCCGACTCTTACAACTAAGAAGTCTGTTGGAGGTCAGGCCGAGTCAGTGGAAGAGAGTGCCTCATCACCATTTCACCCTTGAAGCCTTTTGTGGCCGATGTCTTTAAATCATTGTTCTTGAATTTTTGTATCAAGGGACCTTTGTGTGATTTTAAACTTTTGTATTGTTTTGTAAGCGGGGGTAATAAAATTGAAACGGGGATATATATGTATACACTTTTCTCTGATGCTTTATTTGTGACTTATTTGTATTCTTATTACATTAATGATTCTTGTTGTGGCTATTAATTTTTAGCATCTCATGCCCTTACGCGTGCTTACTTTCGTTACGCATTAGATATTTCAGGTTACTTATCTTGGAGGGGAATTTACTGATTCGTTGCTCCTTTGGGGATCCTTAATATCACTCACCCTTGCTCGCCCCATAGAGGAGTCTCTGTGTTGCTCGCCCTGTAAGGAAGTCTTTTATATTATTCGATTGAGACAAGTAAAACAGTTAGTTCGATGGTAATTTTTTTGCTTCATTCGCATGTTGTTGAGTAGTCGATGGTTTTATCTTATGATACCTAATTGTTCATCATAACTATCAGAAATGCGCTCTTAGGAATATGAAAATTGATCATCATTGTTAATTGATTGAATTTAGTTCCCCAGCTGCAATTGATTAGATTTAGTTCCCTGATTGGTTCGGTGTATCGGAGTATAGACATCATTGCAAATCCTTTGAAAAAACAGATAATATAAAACATCATTCATTCACTAAATTTATTTGGTTCAGAAAATCTTTTGCTAAGGAAAAAGCTGCTTCAGATCGTCCCCACTCCAGGTCTGAGGTACACCGTCTCTGTTATAAGTTTTGAGTCGATACACCCCCGAGGCCACTCTTTGAGTGATGATGTGGGATACTGTTCAGGTTTGGTCGAGTTCTCTGATCGCTTGTTCGCATGTCACGGAGTCAGCTTTCTTGAGGAAGATTTCTTTTGCCACAATGCCTCTCTTTTAACTGTTTGTTGAAATATCGAGTCCTTCATCGTTTCATTTCTTCCTGACAAAGAGCAGACATGGCGTGGGTTTCTTTGGTGAGATCTAATGCGAGTTTGATTCCTATGTCGTTAGCTTTTTCACATTCCTCCATGCATTCATAGCAAAATGTGAAGTAGTAACGACATTTGGTTGTGATGGCTAAATTACATCAGTAGTACCACTTCTATGCTAACTATTGATCCTTGTCTCCCCGGGTAAATGTCAACTTTAGTACGTCGAGGGCCTCTTTTATCTCCTATGAAAATCTGAAGAGGGGAGCGAATGATGCTACCATCTGTTGTGCCTCTAGGTGGAGCTTATCGAACATGACTTTGAATAGTATATTAACGTAACTTCTTGTGTTGATAAGTATGTTTCACACCTGATATTCGTTAAAAAAAAGTTGTAATAACGATTGCGTCATTGTAAGGATTACCTTTTTTCAACAGGTCTTCTTTGTTGAGTGTAATGGGCGGATGAGTTGCCCTCTATGGGATGATGACAAAGAGACATAGATCTCACGATCGGATCCTCTTTAAGCTCAATCGTCGAGAAGTCTTCCCCACCTCCTTGTATCGCATGTATTATTTCTAAAATGTGGATGTTGTTGGCTCTAGCTGGCTACTTGTTTGCTCCTTGGATGGGGATTTTCCTTGTCTGTGGGTAACAACCTAAAGAGCTAAAAACTCTTTTAATTTTATGGTCTTGATTAATTCCACAATGAGGCTTTCGAGGTGCAAGTATTCTTTCGTATCATGACTGTGGTCATGATGGTAGATGTTGTTAGGGTTGTGGACAAAGCATTCGGGGATCATGGGCTTTTTGGTTGGGGCTTTCATCGTTTGGGGCTTATTGATGTAATCCTTGTATTGAATAGGTTCTACCAGCTTGGTCAAGGAGACTCTTAGGGGGTTCATCTTTAGTTGTTATGTATAGATTGCTAATCATTCAACATGTTTGGTAGAGTGTTGAGGATGTCTGTTGCGTTGATCACACTTCGAACTCCCCATGCCACACTATCCTTCATCATAATAAGGACGAGTAGGGGGACGAGGGCCATCCTTCACTCGCCATCTATCATCCACTGGTCCCCTTTTTCGCACTTGGATGTCGGCGACTGCTTTTTGGCTTCCTCTCAGTCATGAAGAACTAACTCCTCAACGGTGAAGCAATCGCTCTCCATTTTTATAAGTTTGTTCATTGAGCCTGGCTAATGAAGCCCTAGAGAGTATTTGCATTGCTCGCTCTTGACCCCCTGTATTAGGGTATTTTGAGCGATTATAGGTTAAGATTCTGAATCTCTGGCATCTCTCGCTGGAACCTTGCTATATAGGAATGGAGGAGTGATCGAGACTTTTTTGTGGCTAATAGGTGAACCACAAATAATCTCTTGATTTCACTAAATGTGGTGATTATCCCTACTGGGAAAGCATTAATCCAATGGAGGGTCGATTTTATTAGCATGGTGAGAAACAAAAAACACTTGAAATTGTAAGTGATTTTGAGAATGCCTATGACTGACTCAAAAGTGGCTACTTAGTCATCCTGATCAATGAAATCTTTGTTTGAGTCGAGGTTAGAGGTCTTAAATTTTTTGGGTGGTTCTGCTTCAAAGATTTATTGAGAGAATGTGTTTCCTACATTGCAAAGAGCCATTGTTTGTGAAGTGCAATATCTCTTCATCGAGGCTGAACCAACGTTATCTTAGTAAATGGAGTTATTGTCTCCATCTACCTTTATTTGAGATCCTCAACTATTTGGTGGGGGTCTATCTCATGGGCCATTGTTTCTCCTTTCTACATGGCTATGTTCGGGGGTCATGGGCTCCTTTCGACAAGACGTTATATTTTTTCCTTCATTTCGAGCATTATTTGTTCTTTCATCTCCATTATATTTTGTTAGACCATCTCCCTTATGGTATCTTTCTTCATAGCTAGGTTTTGTGTTTCTCTGGTGGTTGTCCTACCACTGTGCCGTGTTCCTCTTATTGTTGGAGGCATGACTTTATGCTCACTACACCTTTTAGGGTGTTGAACACAAAAATGTTTAAAAGTCACGCCCAAGGAATATAACATGTATGATAAGTCCAAAAATGAATGACAGTAGAAATTAGTGTCTAGCTTCTTTCTCCATGAAAGGTACCCCCTATTTATAGGTATGGGAGGTACACTAAATATATAATTACCTTTATGTCATCTTCCTATACGAAGGAACTCAGAGTTACTAAAGTCAATTGCAAAATTCATTGTCCAAATAAACTTTTCACCGATGGGATGATCTTTCCCTTGTTCGACTTGCTTCAATTCGTTTGTCTTTGAGCTAGGTGGACTATGTGATGTTGGTGCATGATCTTCTTGTCCGACTTCTCTGGTGTTCCTATCACAGTCCCATGATCTGCTTTCCCTGCTCGATGGACATCTGCCACTCGATTGGTTCTATGGATGTCCTTTGTTCGGCCTTGAGGTTAGTCAACTCGGTATATGGTAGGGTAACCTAATGATATTTTGTGACGATCTTAAGGGTTGAATATTGACTATCTGAATAACCTGATTAGGTTTCCCCGACCAACTCTGACACACCTCAGCTATTAGCCCACCCAGTTTGTCATGTTCCCTATCCTTGCGTGGGGATTCATGCTAAATTTTAATATTCACATTCATAAAACTCATATATTTAACATCACATAAAATTTTCCATTTGTACTTTCTTTTTCATACATTTTCATACATAAATTTACGACATTAAAGTGTTATAAATATAAATGTTAATTTTTAGATGTTAGACATGTTAAAACATAGAAATTGGGTGGTGGTATGTAAGTAATTTTTCTTCTTTTTTTTTTTAATGTAAAAAGTTGCATATAAAAGTATATTTGCATTGGAGAATTCTAAAGTAATCATAATTGGCCCACTCAATAGGAATATTGCTTCCATGACATAATGTGCTAAAAATAATTTGCTTACATCCAAGAATTTTTTTTTATACAAAATTATGTCATATCAACTTATCTAAATCGTTGATAAAGAATTAAAAAGTAGATGGCCGAAAAGACTAAATAAATAATATGGAAAACTCACCATGTTTATATATATATATATATATCTATATAT
>NW_018237067.1:453092-476011 GCF_001263595.1 Phalaenopsis equestris | reverse complement strand
TATATATATATATACAAGACTTCATTCATGTCCAACTAAAAGGATTTTAAAAATAAAATCTCACTGCATTATTTGATCAGTTTATTTATTTATTTTCTTATTTAATTCAAATTTAAGATTTGTTGGGACACCATAATTTATTTTTTCCTAAAAAATGTTTTAAGTTATGTTTATTGGCTTCAAAATTTATATGATCACATAAGGTTTTTGAAACTAAATTTATTAGAGTTTCATAACATTAAATAATCAATTAAAAAAAATGTAAACTTATAATAACCTTTTTTTTTTCTACTAACAGTTGCGTAGTTACTTTTGCCGATAATTAATGGTGCATTTGGGGTAACTTATGCGCTTCCGGATAAGCTGCTTATCCTGAAATGCGGTCCGCGGGCGGGCCGTGTTTAGTGTAAAAACCCAAACACGGTTTCAAATAAGATGGTGAAACGCGCGAACCAAACGGTACGACTGTGTTTTGAAAACGCCGGCCACACTTATAAACTACCCCAAACAGACTCTAAAACTACCACAAACAAATCTTTAGTATTTATTAGCGCTGACTACATCTTCCCAAAAATAGATGTAGAATTATCACTAGCAAAAAGTTTTGTTAAAATTATGGGTGCTGGAATTATTTTCTTAAGTGAAAAAAAAGCCAGGCAACTTTTCTATAGCTATCATAATTTAATATAGCTAATTATAAAAGCTAATTTTTACTAAAAAAAAAAGTATTTAAAACTATAATTAAAATCGTAAAAAATAAATATATGACAAATATCTAAAAATATAAAATTGTGAAAATGTTACTCCATATAAAAATCTTCTTAGGGATTAAACTAAATTATTTAATTAATTAAAGAATAAAAAGCACTTTACCTTATATGAAGAGGAGACATGCTATTGAAGAAAACGGTGGTTTTCTCCGAATCCACGTTTCCCTCCACCCACCGTGCCCAAGTTCTCAACACCCTTTCGTATGCCGTCGCCCGTTCGATCTCATCATACAACTTTGATCCCTCATCGAACGATCCACGTCTGTTCAAGTAAGAAAAATAATCATTATCATAACTTAGGGGAGGGAAATGTACATACATACCACACAATTTTTATTTACACGTTATACTTTAGTGTTCCCATGAACTTATGTATGAAAATGAATATTTCACTTTCAAAGATTACGATGATGCTACTTTTGATGTGATTGTAAAAATAGAGTGTTTTACATGTAAATATAGATGTTCGGTGCTAAATATGTATGTATCTATATATATATCTATATATATATATATTCGACTTATCTATACATGAAAAATGTATATGTATTGTATTTTTGAAAAAGTTGAAATAATGTTGTTTTTATATGATATTAAAAATTTAGGTGGTATATATGTTAGAAGAAAAATTTAGCTTAAGTAAATACATAAGAATTGAGTGGTATGTCGGTAAATGTATCTAATTATATTTAATGGAATCAAATAATTAAAAACAAACAAATTAAATAGTAATAAAAAATAAAAAAACTCACAGGACTTTGATATTTGCTGTGTTCATCCACCAAATATAAGTATTGAATATTAAGTAATCAACTCCTCTCCAATACTTTGCATGTTTGTCGATGGAATCCGCCATAATTATCCGATCTGTGATGCTGTGAGCTAAGGGGTCGTCGGAGTTCGACTCCACTAGAAACGGCGCCCAGTAGAACTCTACCGTCGCGTTGTACCCCTGAATATATATTTATTTATTTACCACGTTCAGTTCTGATCTATAATAAAAAATTAACTTAGTTTATATATGATTAGTTAACTCGCAATTATTCATTCATGTGGGATGTATTATAAAGAGGAGAAATTAATGCTTCTAGCATGTATATAAAATAGTGCTTAAATTGTATAAACAATTTAATTTAGGAGCATTTACATAATTACCACCCAAATCCTCTGTGTATACATATCTAAGACCAATACTTTAATTTTTTACATTGATACCACCTACCTAAAAAATATCACGTTAAATAAATGTTTTCATAGATAGGGAAAGTCACAAGTATGTAAAAGTAGAAATGTAAATGCATAATAATCGTTTGGTTAATTTGTATGTAAATCTTCCTTTAATTAAGGACATTTTTACTTGAATCATCAATTCAATATTTTAAAGTGTTTTAAGAGTTGTTCAGAAAGAGTTTATCTGACTTGGAATGAGATGGCGTTTTATAAAATTTTATGTAAATGTTATTTGTAAGATTTTGGACCGTTAATAAGGATATATTTTGAAGTGGTCATTGTTTTCATGGTTCTATGAAGCATTTCTACAGACACACACACACACGAGACACATTAAATAAATGGCAAAAATAATTGGCAGGGGGCTCCTAGCAGAATTCTCATGGAGGTGAGGGATTTTTATTTGTTTAATATTACATCATTTTTCATTAATATTACGTGCTTAAGCACATGCATAAGATTTGTTTCTGTATGGTGTGCTTTAAGATTATTTTGTAATTTTCAGTCATAAATCTTACATACTAGACTGTTTGTCTTCTGCTGAATGTGTTGTATTTTTTTAGGATAAGTATGTCTAATGTACTCACTAAAGTATTAAAATTGCCGTCAATTTATATTTATATATCTTTAATTGATTATTCGTTTTGCATTATTGATGTTAGATGCCTCATTTTCTTAAATTAATATTTGAAGTGTTAAGTAATCATAAGGACGTGCTTTGCATTTGGGCTATGGAAACTCTCTTAGATGTGAAAAAAAATGGTAATTTGAAAATACAAGCCAAACTAAATTTTGTGAATTAAAAACAAACTTAAATTAAATATCTTAACCATAAGATAAATAATTTCATTTACGCTCTTAATTTAAGGAAAATTTACATCACAGAGAATTCTGATGAATTTTCATTTATAACACCTAAAGTTTACTATTTATATCTATACTACATCGGTGCCTTTGACATATAAAAATTAGAAAAATTGATATTGTTGATGTTAAGGATGTAAATGCATAAGACTTGTGTGGTATGTATGTAAATGCCCCCTAACTTGTATTACAATGCAATCGTTAATTTGAGCAGTTTATATTTTAACTTTTATTACGTCTCAATTATTTGTTTAATTAAGATGAAATCACATCTCTTAATTATATATATTTTAAATATAAATATGATGTGATTGAAAAAATTTATCAAATCAAATCTGCAGACAGAACCAACAAATCAATTTTAAAATGAAGGTCAACTAAATCTGATACCTAAAGATTTCTATATGTACTTAAACTGAAAATCAAACCAACTCGGACCAACTCTTCCAGCTCATTTTGAATATTTGATTCTCTTAAATGAAATTTTATTTTGATTTCAGATTTGATTAATAATTCTATTTCCATTTATTGTAAATGTAGCTTTTTTTAAAACAAAACCAGAACTTCTGTAAGAAGCTTCTGCACAAATTTTTCCTTCGTATAAATACGTGTAGTCATAATTAGTTGAAATGTTTATATTACTTGGATTCGATAGATGATGAGGGAGTTATTGTAGGCGTAAGATTTCTCGCCGTCTGGCACGGCGGAGTATAGCAGACAAACCATGGACTCCCACTGGTTCCGATTCAACGAATCCCCCACGAACATCAGCCGCTTGTCCCTTAGTTTCTCCAGGAGCATCCTTCCATCAAATCTTACAATGGCAAAAATGAAACATTTTACGTCTACTTAAATTGCAACACATTTCAAAAAATAAGAAAAAAGGAAGGCATTTACATAAATACCACCCAATTCCTATGTATTTACAAGTCTAACATTTAAATTTTATTTTCTTATGTTTATACAACACAGATCTATAAAAAAAATATCCTTTTCAAGCCTTAGTACGGTGGCGTGAATGTAAATTTCATGTTTAGATGTCCGATATGTAAATAAATAGAAATTGAGTGGCATGTATGTAAATCTTACAAACACCACGCATTTCAGTAATAATTGCATTCTTTCTCCTTCTATATATATATATATATAAATAATAAGAGTGGAGCAGGCCATCATCAATAAAATCATTAAAATACCACAAGAAGATGAATGAGATGGTATACCTATCTAGAATTCCAAATAAAATTATAAATAAAAAAATACTTTACCACATCATTTAATTTACATTAAAATGTATGTGAGAAAATCGCATTATTGGCCTTCTTATTTGGAGTTAAGAGAATATTTTACTTACAGCTAAAATTTTTATGAACATTAATACTTGCAGAAAATCTATTAATAAATCACATTTCATACCAACTCAATTTTCTGCCAATGCTTTGAACCACTGAAAATAATTATATCTGCATCATACCATCTTATATTTTAAGAGTAGCCTACGATTTATGCACATAAACAATCAGATATGAAATAAAATTGTGCTTATGAGGTTTCAATGATGAATTTATCGTATATAAATCATAATGAATAATAAAATTGAATGATGATCAATTGCTCTAGAAAAAAAAACAAAAAAAAAAAAAAATCTTACTGAGGTAAAGAGCAGCTCCTTGGCTGCCATCTCCATTTCTGATACGTATCATCTTGCCGGCCGTTCATCATGCAACTGACTTGCGTGCTGAGGAAAGGGCAGCCATCCTCCTTGTACAGTGGCCGGGATGTGTTGTCCAATACCCACTCACCGACGAAGATGTTACACGTTTTAGGCCGGCTCAACGCCACCGCCGCCGGCGGGGAATGAAGCGGATTGTTTTCCTTCGCAGACACTTGTTTGATTTCAGCGGATTCGTCGGAGGAAGAGAAGAAGGAGAGATTTGCGATGTACCGGATGTCTTCGCCGTACATGAACACAGCGAAGAGGAAGACAAATATAAGGATGCCGAGGATGGAGAACACGCCGGTGTTTCCGCCACCACCCATGACTTTTCGGCCGCCGGATTTCATGGGAAACTGTATATTTCCGGCGAGGAAAGTTTACTTAGAGGAAAGGGGAAAAGGGGGATATAGAGAGTGAGACTAGGTGTGGATTAGGCGGAAATTTACGGTTTGGTGAGAAGAAGCTTTTATCTATATATGGAGAGTTCTATGCTTATAATTTATATTTATTTTATTTTAATGGAATTCCAGCGGGGAAGATGGCGGCGTGTGTAAGGCAGGCTGATCGTAGAGTAACATCGAAGTTGAAGCAAGGGTGCGCCGTGGAGGAAATCAAATCATTTTTACAAAAGGGGCACTGCTTGGAAAAATTTGTGGGCATGAATCGTTGCCTAAAATGCTAAAAATTTTATGTGAGTAAATTTAATGGAAATTTTATTTAGGTATTTCTTGTCATAAAAAAATTAAGTAAAAATAGGGACATTTTAGTGCATGATTATGCTTTAGAAAATTCATGAAAATTTTTTACTTAGAAGTCTCATTTATAATGTATCTATTTGAACCAACACACTCATTATAATTTTATTTAGTGAAATATACTTAAAATTTTATATGTTTATGAAATTCTGGTATTCATGATTCGCTTCTTGAAACAAAATCCTCCAAATAATTTTGGATTGATTGAAATCTGAATTGATTAGAAAGTAGGCTTAAGTCTGATTCAAATCAAGTTTCAGGTGAATTTCAAACGAATTGATTTACGAGAGAAATCTCACCAAGATCTCCTTGTTCTCTTTTAACAATGTCGGTTATGTCGATGCTTGGCTCAACACATCAGAAACTCCTCAGCTTCCGTATCCCATCAATGCATGGCTTCAATCTCTCACGAGCTCTATCCCATCCTGTCACAAACTTCGACTCTCCTAATCAAGTCATCAAAGCTCATTAAGTCATTTCCCCATCCTAAAATACATGAACTCTCCATCTCATTTACATGTCATCAGATCCCATCAATGTTTAACCTCAATCCATCACGAGACTCACAAAATCTCCTTCTTCACATGTACTCAGATCATACTAAAACTTGGTAGCAGCCATCATAAACACTTGTATTGTCACACCCAAATTGATCCCTCCCCCCTACCCCCTTCCCCCCTTCACATAGGACAAATAGTGGTGTGGCAAAGGAAGATGACTCACTTAGTCATGATTTTCACCAACATTCATCCTAACTTACATTAATCAGAACTAAGTGAGTACATAATTAATCTCATTAAATCGTCTCAAGAAAATACTTCTATAACATATTCTTTTATAACAAACAGACAAAAGGAAGTGTGCAAAATTAGTCCTCAATAATATAAAGAGTTTATATATACCCTCAAGGTATTTTATAACCATCCAAAATATTTCCATTCAGGAGTTGTACAAGAGGCAAATCGCCTGACTAACGGCCCACATATTGCTTACCCCTCCCTTGCAATCATCATAATCATATCAGATAAGCTACATACTTAGTAAGTTAAATAATTTTAAAACAAATTTATCATAAAAGATAGAAGTGGCACGTATGCAAGTCAATCACAAATATGAGTAATAACACATATATATATATATATATATATATTAAAAGTGTATAAACATCAATAAAAGTAGTACTTGAAACAATGATTATAATAAATAAAATGACTACTGAAAATTTTCTTATTCACCAAATAATACAATATGATGAGTGAAATTATTTATTTATATTTTAGTTTTATTCTCTTCTTTCTTAGTCTTAGAAATATCAAGTTATATTTGCATAGAATTTGATTCATTTCATTTTCTGGGGTTGTCATTCAACCCACCAGCTATGATAACTGCTGATATATTTTTTGTATTATTCAACACTAAATTAATAAATAAAAATATTTATAGGACCTTTTTTTTCTTTTTTTTTTGCATAATGTACTTGATTATCACCACTGCGTAATGCGGTAACTCACATAAATATATGTATATTTATAGTTCTATTTCATATGAGAATAATATTAAATAAAAAGTATTGATTATATCTATTACATTGTACTTCTTGAGCATGTTTATAAAGTTAGCCGGTGTAGGTGCATCTAGGTTAAACAATTAAATGCATATGAAAAGGATTATAACATCCAAGTAATATTGACAAAATATCGTGTACTACCATAGATGAGTTTGAATATGGAAATAATAAAATTGTCGCTATTAAGTATATCATGGGGTCGCCAATAAGTGTTATAGTGGAACGGTTAATCACTTTTTCTCTTCTTTTTCTCTTCTTTCATTTGATTAGGACTCTTGATGATTCTTCCCTAACGGTTGTTTGGCTCTAGCCATGATCGTGGCAACTTCTCCTCTCCAGCTGGCGCTCGCAATGGTGAAAAGTTAGCAGTACTCCGGCTTTGACAACCCGAATACAATCCAAGGTAACAATTGAATTTCAATCTAACATGGGTTTCTTTCATATTTTCTCGACAATTTATGTTGTTGAAGTATTAATGTTATCTGAAAGATTTCAGTTGTTGAGATATGTAAATTTATATAAATTGGGTGATATTGATGCAAATATCCTAATACATTTAAATATACATGAGGCATTCATTAGGTGTTTTTATAGTATATGGAAGATTTCGGTGTTATAAAAATCATATACATACATCTATATATCAATATATCTATAATTTTTTTTTTTTGAGAAAAAAGAGATCTATTTCATCGAAGGTTCAGAAACAATTCTTACATGGGGGACCTCTAACAGGTCACCCTCTAAGAGGAAACGAATAGGGGAGGGGAGAGGGAGAGAAAATACATGTGCTTCAGCAGTAAAGAGGCCTCTTCTAGCTAGCCAGTTTGCAGGGCAATTTCCTTCCCTATAAGTAGAGGAAGTATTAACCATAAGGGAAGATTTAATTGAATTAATCTTTTGTATCCATTGAGAAAGTCTCCAGGAGGGTGCTTCAGTACCATTTAAGAGCATCAGTAGGCTTGTGGAGTCCACCTCCACCCACAGATGATTCCAATTAGACATACAAGCCAATTTAAGAGCCCAATAAACAACAATCAGTTCAGGCTCAAGAGCATCTTCAGCCATGGTGGGTGCAAAGAAACATAGTAGACACTTGCCCTCATGGTTCCTAAAGCTCCTCCCACACCTGCTCCATGCTGAGAGAAGCTACCATCAGTATTCACCTTGACAAAATGCTTAAGGGGAGGCTTCCAATGCACTTTGATGATTTTGAGTAAAGGGGTGGATTCAACCACTTTGACAGTACATATATGGGGGAAGGCCTTATATTTAATAAGCTTCAGTAGAAAGGATAAGCAGTTCCTAGCCACATGGCTAGCAGTGGGTTTGTCCCCCTCAAATTTAATTTGATTTTTTGTCATCCAAATGAACCAAGTGACAATGAAGGGGATAGGACCTACCTTGGCAAGATTTCAGCTATTCCAACAAGAGTGCAGTTGATAACACTATATGGATAGGGTATCCAACATAAGCAATTTAGTTAGCTCTTCTCGAACCTTTTGAGAGAAACCACATTCAAAGAACAAGTGTAGAATTGATTCCTCTGCAGATTGACAAATCCAACATCAAGATGGTCCACTCAAGCCCTTCATTTTCAGGATTTCATCTGTTGGAACTAAATTTAAAAAAATCGTCCAGCAACAGAAGGACATGGAAGGTGATGGAAATTTATTCCAAATGACCCCTCCCCAGGGCACAACATTCCAGCTATCTAGTTTGAAGTAACTATACTTAGTTATGCTCTGATAAGAGTTGGCTTGCCATTTGATTTGTATCTTGCCTGGTTTTATCAAACTTCACAGTAGAAATGTTCAGAGCAGAAGAAGCATCCAACATAGACAGAAGCTTGGACATAGACCAGTGATCTCCTTCCCAACAGTCAGCTATCCTGATATTATGGTTAAGATCAATAGAAATGGGTTGCAACATTTCCTTTAGACACCAATGATCCAGCCAAAAATTGACTTTGCCTTGTCCGAGATCCCATAAGGAAAGCTCTTCAGCTAAACTTCTAATTTTTTAGCATGTTGATCCAGGTCTTTTAGTCACCAGTCTTTCTCTTGAACAAATTGGGGTGGTTAGCTCTACAATATTTCCCCAGCTTGTATTTGGCCCATAGAGAATCTTGCAGCCTGAATTTGATCCAGATATTACATAGATTCACTTGTTGTAACTGTTTCAGCCCTTTGAACCCCAAGCCACCAGTTGTAAGTGGTTTTGCAATCTTTTGCCAGCTAGCCCAATGAAACTGTTGTCTTTGGCCTGACTAAAGGAACCTGTTGAAAAGTCTTTCCATCTGCAGTTGAGTACTTTTCTTCATGATGTTCATTTGCAATATATAGGGGGGGGGAAGAAGTGAGAACGCTCTTAAGTAAGGTGATTCTACCACAACTACATAGGAAAGAGTGTGACTAGCTAGAGAGTTGATCAGCCAGCTTCCCTAGGACCTCATCAAATTTAATTTGTTTGGCTCTACCTTTGGTGAGAAGAACACCAATGTATTATAAAGGGAGCAAAGCCTCAGAAAATTTAGTGCGGTCCAAGATCCAATTTTTAATGTTGGAGGATATTTGCTTGCTGAAGATCAAATTGCATTTACTTGTGTTGAATTGCATTCAAGATAGATGTTGGAATAAACTGAGGCACTTAGAAACTTTATTTATTGCATTTTTATCAACTCTAGAAAAGACCATTATATCATCAGCATAAACTAGATGAGATAAAGCCATATTGAATCTATGATGATACTTGGAATAGGAGTTGAAGAGCAAGCATGTGTCAAGCATTTTGGATAGATAATCTAAAGCCAGTAAGAAGATTGTAGGAGAGAGAGGGTCCCCTTGTTGAATACCTCTATTGGCAGTGAATTGACCCTAGACTTGGCCATTAATAAGAACAGAATGTGCATTTTATTTGAGCCATCTGGAGATTAGATCACATAATTCCCTTGTAAATCCCCGTGCAGTCAAAATGTCTAGTCTGAAATCCCAACATATGGTGTCATAGGCTTTCCTGATGTCCAGTTTATAGATCAAGTTCCCTCCTCTGCAAGTCTTGTCCAGATCTAAATGATGTTCATGGGCCAGCAAGACATTGTCTGCAATGGAACTGCCCTTAACAAATGCAGTCTGATTTGGGCTGATGATCTTCTCAAGATGGGGTTGAAGTCTTGCAACAATTATCTTACTTATGACCTTATAAAGCACTGGGATTAGACTGATAGGTCTAAAGTGATTCCAATTACTTTTATCAGTATGTTTTGGGATAAACACCATGCAAGAAGCATGAAAGCATTGAGGGATGTTTTTTCCTTGGAAGAAGCTTTGTATGCCCTTAATCATATCTTGTTTGATGATTATCCATGCCTTCTTGTAAAAATCAGCAGTAAATCCATCAGAGCCTGCTGTCTTGGCACTATCAATAGACTGTAAGGCCATCTATATTTCATTATCATCAGGAGGATGAGTCAAGGAGAGGTCTCTGGTGTAGGGGTGCTCGTCTCTGAACATATTGGCCTCAATTGGAGTTCTTTTAGGTGGAGGTTGAGATAATAATTGTTGGAAAAAAATCACTGCATCTTCTGCAATGGCAGTATTGTCATGGATCCAGTGTCCCACAGCATTTTGGATACCATGGATAGTAATGCATCTCCTTCTGTGTTTTATGTAGGCATGATAAAACTTGGTGTTCCTATGTCCATCTTTAAATTTAGCAACTTCAGCTTTCTAAAGAAATAAAGATTCCTGCCAGTCAATGGCAGTAAGAAGTCTTTCTTGTGCAGCAATCAGTTAGTTCTCCTCCTCTTCCTGATTCAGAACAGAAGCTTCCAAGGTCCTTACCTCCTTCTCAGCAGCCTCCACATTCATAAAGATATTACCAAAGGACTTCCAACCCTAGTTTTTGATGGCTTTGCTTGTGTTAAGATGCAGGAGCCAAAGTTTGACTAAGGGGTCTTTATGGTAGATGCCACCCCAATTCAGAGCAACACAATCAATGAAGGAGGGATGGTCAGACCAAAGGTTAAGATATCTGAAAGGAGGAGGACACTTTGAGGAAGGAGGGGGAGCATTAATGGAGATAAGTAATGGTCTATGATCATAACCAACCATGCTTAAGTGAGAAACAGATGTGTGCAGAAATTGATGAAGCCAACTATCATTAACTAGGAACCTCTCTTTCCCATGTTTTGTCTCTCCTCCATGTAAAAGAGGGCCCATTGAAACTTAATTCAAACAAGTTGGCATCTTGGATGTTATCACTAAAAGAAGTGAGTTTGGAGATGTTAGGAGATCTACCCCCAATCTTCTCAGCCAAATTGACAATGCTATTAAAGTCTCCTCCCACCATCAATTTATCAAACATGTTGGAGCCAATGGAGTGAAGAACAGACCAAAGTTCAATTCTATATGCTTTATTGCATCCAACATAAATGAAATTAACATAACCAGAGTTCCCATTTATGGTAAAGGTCAGATGGATCAGTTGAGGGTGATGCAGCAACACAGTCCAAGAGATTTCTTTTCTGCAAAATATTCATATCTTATTGTTGATATTAGCATAAAAGGGAAAATCCAGGGAATTTTTTAATTACTTTTTGGGGGTGTTTATGAACCATAGGTTCCAAGATAGAGATGCACCAAAGCTTATGCTTTTTGTTAAGATATAATAACCTTCTAAGAGAGAGGGGATGTGCAATGCCCCTAATATTCCAGCAAAGGAACTTAACCATGAGGTGATGGTTGTGATTTGGATCTCCCCCTTCTTCTCTTGGTTCTAGAGGGGGAGTCAATTCTGGAAGGGCTGAGAATTACATTTAAAGGGCCTTCCTGAAGTCTATGTTGTTCAGAATTCAGCTTCTTCTTCTTTTTAGCTTTTTGAATTTGTTAGTCCTTGTTAAGTACAAGGTTCATTTCCTTCAGCGTTCTAGGGGAGGGATTTATTGGTAATGTGGGGGGGGGGGTGGCAAGTGTGAGCCACCAAGGGAATCTGTTGAGGATTAGTATTGCTTTCCTTTGAATTATCAGGGTACATCTTCTGTGTGTCTTTTGGTTGCTCAGCTCTTTTATCAACCTCAATGGGAATGGAATCTTGAGTGTCAGGAAGATGCCTGGTATTATTGAGCTGAGTCTCTACATTAACAGAGTCCACAACCTCAATATGTCCAGTAACCAAATGATTCGCCATGTCTAGTCCTAAATCACCCTGGCTTGTCCCTTTGGATTTATTTTTGGAGGGTGGATGTAAATATGCAGATCAATCACATAAAAATCACTTCAATATAAAAAATTTTATATTTTAAAATCGTTATACTGTCAAACCATAATGATAACACAAGTTTATATATCACTCAAGT
This sequence comes from Phalaenopsis equestris, assembly GCF_001263595.1. Lineage (NCBI taxonomy): Eukaryota > Viridiplantae > Streptophyta > Magnoliopsida > Asparagales > Orchidaceae > Phalaenopsis > Phalaenopsis equestris. Next base: position 463,752 of record NW_018237067.1, on the reverse strand, counting down.
AATAAAAGACTCTAATGGAGTCCTAAGTATCAATCCCACAGGGAGTTGAAAATTCTTATGGTTATAATATAAAACATAATATTCAAACTACAAAGACTTGAGTAAGAAAAATAAATCTAAAGTAAGTTTGATGTATGCTAAATGAAATGTTGTTCAAAGTTCTAAGTTAATTAAGTTATATTCTAAACTTGAAAATTAAACTTAATAAGACTAAACAATATTTTGTAATGAGGAGTTTAAATTTAAGAAAACATCATTCCCCTTCACAATGAGTATATTGATTGTGAAGTAACTAAAATAACTTTAAATTATATATAAAATTGTATTGTACAAAATAGGAGCAATCCTATTCTTTACCCTTTGAGAGTGCATAAAGAACATTGACACATTGACTAATCCATAGTTTACTAATCCATAGTTTGGTCCCTAAATCTGCGGTTAGGTTGAGAGGATACTGATCCCACTTATTCCTTTCTTGAGGGCTAATAATCTAGCTTTAGTTTCCAAGCAAATGGATCAAATTGAAGATTTTAGTCGATCACCCTAAAATCTCCTATTCTGCCCCCATCAAAATATATTTCACTATTTATTTGCACTCAACCCCATGGACTAGATTCTCACCCATGAAATTGAATGTGACTCTTACCTTGTTATAGAAAGGATAGCCCTTTCAAATCTTATGTTTCTCAAAAAATTTTAATATTGCAATTGGCCAGATTGAAAAGTAAATGAAGATCAGAGTTTGAATCATGACAATTTGTTGACAATTAAAGCCTTACATAATTGAATTAATTCTTCACAAAAGCATATCTCAATGTAGGGAGAAGGATAACGAAGACTACTCAGAATTCATGAGAATAATACAAAAAAACATGAATTTTATATATAAAAATAAGTTTACAAAATAAAAAAATGAAAGAACACAACTTATCTCACACTCTTCAAGAAAATATCTTAAAGTTCCCTTTAAGCACTTTCTCTCTTTACAGTCACACTCAATTCTCTCTTAGAAATGTAATGAAGAAGAAATCTCTCACATTCCCTCTCCTCTTACAACTCTAGAAGAAAATCCTCTCTTCCTCAAAGACTTCTCGCACGTGTCACTCCCGTTGCTCTCACACAAGATCACACCCCAGCCTTCTCTCCAAAGGAATTCAAAATTCCCATTTTTTTACAAGAAGCACACATTTTCACATCAAGAGACGAGTCCCTTCATCCAAAAGACATATCTGTTCATTGAAGAGCCTTTCCAAAGTTTCTATATGCATTAAATCACTCCATGAGGCGTTTAAATTGCTTGGATCATTCTAGAACTGTTAAAAAATAGTCAATAACCGCCGCAATCCATCTTAATTTGTCTTGGACGCCTCTAGCACCTGTTATGACGCCTCTGGAGCCTATTTTGGAACCTTTGGTTTTTTGTTTATTGGATTTCTACTGCTCTCTAGATTATGGTGCCTCTGACGCCTCTTTCTAGGAAAATGACGCCTTTGGCGCCAGGATACTGAAAAACTGCATCTTGACTCTAAATTTCTTCATTTTTGCTTTTTTTTTTCTCCAAATCTCTAAAATCAATATACCTGCAACAAAAGATGAAAATACACATCCTTAAAGTGTAATATCACTAATTTTAAGCATAAAATGTATACATAAAATTGCACATTTTTTTGTACATGAAAATCTCTCAAACTTAAATGTTACTTGTCCTCAAGTAACTTATTTACTACACAAAAGTATGACTTATGATAGAGATTAACTTATAAACTTCTATAATTTAGTTTAATAAATATAATAAAAAAACTGAAGAAAAACTTTTAATAACTTAGGTTAAAACTAAAAGCATAAGAACACCTAGTAGTCAAGTCTAAGATCTCTGAATCTCTATTCATTTCAAGAAGAATTATAATTTATCATATCAAAGATACTTAGAATGTCCATATGAAAAAGAATTTCATGAAAAATTTATTAGAAAGAATGCTAATACTCAAATACAAGTTTATAAAATGTAATATAGCCTTTTTCCTCAAGTTGATTCAATTGATGTCAATTTTTTATTAAACTTCTTCACAAACTTCTCCTCACATATTTTTCTTTTCTTTTTCTTTTTCTTTAGGATCATTTTTAATCATTTCTTCTATTTTATTTTTCTTGTAAGGATTAATATATCTAGATAGCCTTTAATAATTTTGTACTTTATTATCCACTTCTTGAAGTTAAAACTTCTTACCTTCCTTCACTTTATAAATTCATATTAGCTTTGAAGATTTTTCATAAAGTATCATTCTTTTCTACTTATATGAAACTCGAAGATTCTTAATACTTAAAAATTACAATTTCTTTTAATTTAAATAGACAAAACATATTCTTATTCATTCATACTTAATATCTTAACTTTAGAATTGATCTTCATTATTAAAGATTTTTGCTTAAATTTACTATAATATTTAGACTCTAATACCCATGGTCATGTTAAATTAATTTTAAAAACATTGTTAATTGAGGGAAAATAAAATTTAGTTAACTTCTTTACAGAAATTTTTCTTTCCCCCAAACTTAGACTTTTTTAATAATAAGTAAGGCATTCAATACAAAAAATTATAGGTGGAAAGAAAAAAGTAAATTCATAAAAAATAAACTATCCTGACTCTGACACATTGGAGGTACTAATTTATATAGTACAAGCTTTAAAGTATCAAATGAAACATAATATATCACAGGATTTGCTAACAAAAGGTAAATTAAGAACATATGCAGTAAATTAAAGAAACTAATAATGCTGAAATAAAAATCCACCATTTACATCGATACACACAACAAGTTCATTAGTACCACATACAAAACACACAAATTGTTCAAATCATACCAACAACAAGAAAATAAAACAAGCAAAAATGAATGAAAACAAATCTAAATCATCATTCATCATCTTCCTCTTCAAAGTTATCTTGCACACAAGGCATAAAGTTGGGGCAAGTAAGATATTCTACATTATGACCACCTCTAAGATATCTAACCAGAGCCTCTTGATATGGAATATCGTGTTGTTATCTTCTCTATTGATCATCATCATTATGAGCATTTCTTGATTCAAAACCACCTATTATGATCTGCATTGCTACAATATCTGATTGCTGAATCATCAACTACTCCATAATATTTTTAAGTGAAATGGTACTGGAAGTAGATGGTCTTACAACGGATGTAGAAGGTCTATCACTACGTCCACTTCTAGATTGAGCAAATGATTCAAATTTTTGAACTGTGTGTTTCTTAAAGGGTTTAAGTGGTTGCAACACTTCTTCATCCTTATTAAACTCTACTCTTGATTTTTTACATAAATTAAAAAATAGAGAAGGACAACCTAAACCACTAGTGGTCTCACTTTTAGTAATACTCTGAGCATTTTGCAAAAGAAGAGCACCAATAACAATAGCCTTCATTTGTTGGATGCAAAAAATCAATGCAACTCTCTCTTTGGTTAATTCACTAAGGTGATTAAAAGGAAGTAATTTTGCAGAAATAAAGTAATGAAAGGCTTTAGTTTGCACAATTAACATGAAAATGGAGAAATTAACTTAGTGATTATTCTTAATCTTTCATTCTCCCCTTCCATTAATAAGATAGGCAATTACTTCATCATATGATGAATTAGAAATCACAAATTTAGAATACTCACAATGAAATTCATTTCATAACTGGTATAATGCATTGATCCTTTCTCAAGTAAATTCAACGTTTTTCCTTCTAACATAAACAAGCTCACCAGATGTCACCCGAATATTGGCATAAAATTCTCTAACGATAGGAACAATTGCTACTCTGGTGAAGTAGCCAAAGTTCTTTCTGTTCAGAGCAATTATGAACCTTTCAATCTCTTTTCTCGGGTTTAAAAATGCATGCTCCTGAATCAATTTTTTTGTACCCATCATAGCATTGTAATTATACTGAGCCTTCAAGTTAATAAATCATGTCACATCCCCTTGATCCTGATTCTTTCAATGTAGATGTAAAATATGATATATGTGATTATATGCTTAATTTCCTTAATAGTTATTCTTAATTTGCAACAAAGTCAAAAGTTTGATCTAAAGCAAAAGCTAAGTAAGTTTTTTATCCCAATTTTTTATATGTAAGGATTTATGAAGTTGACACAACTACAGCTCCAAAAACTTGATCCTTGTATGAAAAGTAAGTTGTGTAAAATATATATAATTATAGGAAATTAATAATTGGATTCTACGCAAGTATAAGTATCATTATCAAGTAATAAAGGACTTTCTATTTAAGCCCTAAATATCGATCCCACAGGGAAGGTGTAAATTGACAATGATAAGTTTTACTAGGAAATTTACAGAAAATAAAATGAAATCACTGTCACTAATTAAAAATGTTGAGATGTTATCAAAACTAAAGTACTTAACTATTAGTAAAATAAAAATGCAAAGTTTAAAAAGTAAATATTAATCTACTAACTATGCTTATGTAATGAAGATTTCTTCTGTGAAAAAACATCCTTCTCACTACAACGAGATTCTGGTGAAATGAGATGAGAAAAATGTTTATAATATTTATTGTGCCAAATATGAGTAATTATAATTCTCTAACCTGATACAGTGCATAGAAAATCATTGGCTAATCCTAGGTTTAGTCCTTAAATCCGTGGCTAGGCTAGGAGGATACGGGCTCCCACTCCAGAGCTTCCAGTTTTTAAACACTAAGACCGAATTGGGGATTTTAGTCTATCACCCTAAAGATTCTCCAATTCTACACCCAACAAAGAATATGTCCCTATTTATTTGCACTTAATTCCATGAACGAATTTCTCCTCCATGAAATCAAAGGTGATCCTCACTCTGTTGTATAACTCGTACTCCATTTCCTGAAGTATATCTTTCACAACATACTTTAACAATTCAATTGACCAGATCAAAATGTAAATTAACTTTAGAGTTGAAAAATCATCACAATTTATTTTATATTTTAATATTGGCACATCATATTATCTCTTCATTTCACCATATCTCAGAGTAGGGAGAAAGATAGAGGGAACTACTCAGATTTCATGAGAAAGAGACAACAAAACACAAATTTCATATATAAAAGAAAGTTCATACAAAACTAATAAATAAACAAAACTTATCTGAAACTCTTTCTCAAAGAAAATACCTTGTAGCCTTTTCTTAAAAATGCAGGAAGAAGATATCTCTCACTTTTCTCCTTCTCCAACACTCTTATAGAAAGTTTCACACTGAATCTCACCACACAAACTCTAAACTATAAAATAAAAATCACTAATGGACTCCAATATGGTGGTGGAATGAAGATTGATTATGAAGAATGCAAAAATGGAGCGTAGTGAAACGTTTTGGAGTGAAAATGAGTCCATTTACTAATGAATTTCATACCCAAATAAAGGCCAAGTTAGGTTCTCCAAGAGGTGCGTCCAAAAAATCTTCAAAAATCGTCAAAATACATCGAACCTTCTATTTCTATAAACGAGGGCTGACCCGCTTTTGGCATCGTCGGCGCTAGTTTGGCGCTGTCAGCGCTGAGTAAAAATTTTAGCTGTTTTGTTGTTCTGCGCTTTCGACGCTGCCCTTGGTGCGGTCGACGTTGAGTTTTTCTTCAAAAATGTCATTTTGACTCCAAATTTCATCCTTTTTGCTTTCTTTTTTCTTTAAGTCTTAAAAATCAACAACCTGCAAGAGAACATCAAAATACCTTCCATTAAGGTGCAATATCACAAAAAATAAGTATAAAATATGGGTCAAAAAATACATATATTTTTGGTGTATCAAAATCCCCCAAACTTACATGTTACTTATCCTCAAGTAACTCCTCTACTACATAAAAATATGACTTATGGTAAAAAATTTAACTTCTAGACTTCCATATTTAAGTTCTCTAAACATAATAGTATAACTTAAGAAAAATTCAAAACAACTCCAGTTAATACTAAAGGTGCTAGGATATTCAGTAATTAAGTCTAAGATTTTTGATCCTCTATTTCTTTCAAGAAAAATTACAATTTGTCATATTAAAGTCACTTAGAAAATTTATATGAAAAAGAAATTCATAAAACTTTATTAATCATTAAGCTAATACTCAAATAAAAAGTCTAGAAAATGTGTCCAAGTCTTTTTCCTTAAGTTGATTCAAGTAAAGCCAATTTTTAATTAGGCATCTCCTCAAGCTTCTCCCAACAACTTTTTTTTTCTTTACTTCTCATTTCAGGATCAGTTTTAATCCCCTTCTTTTTCTTTTCTTTCTTCTTCTCTTTTTTTTTTCTTATGTATGTGAGGATTACTATATATGGATAGCCTTTAATGATTTTAAATTTCACTATCCTCTTGTTGAAGTTAAAGACTTTTTACATTTCTTCAATTAACAAATTTATATTAACTTAAAAATTACATAAAGTTTAATTCTTTTCTTTTTACATGAATCTTTTAAGATTTTTAGTACTTCAAAAATATAAATTCCCTTACTTAAAATAGAAAAACATAGGCTTATTCTCTTTTACCAAATATTTTAGTCTCTAGAATTAACCTTTATTATTGAAAATTTTTTACTTAAATTTACTTTATATTTAGAAACATAAATATAGTTATCCAAAGTTAACCCCTAATACCAAAGGTCATGTTAAATTTAAAATTTTTGAAAATATAGTTAAGTGAGGACAAATAAAATTAAGTTCTCTCTTTTCTTTTTTAAAATAATTTTTCTCCCACCCCAAACTTAAATTTTTTTTAAAAGATTTACATGAAGAATTTTAAAAATAAAAGGGTGAAAGAAAGCATTAAATACATAAAGAAAATTCATACCTGTTGAAGATTCTGATTTTTACAAATAAATTCTTGAATATTGCACGTGATAATATGAAAAATTACAATGCTTAAAACATTAAATTGTATATAATATAAATATAATTTGCTGAGAAAGAGTTAATTACAATACATATAACGAAGTGCTGAAACTAACAACAGAACTAAACTAAATTTTAAAAATGAAGACAATTTTACACATTACGGATTCACATTACAACATGACAACAAAATCTCAACAATATCACAAAACAAACAATACAATCACAAAGTACAACACAAACAAACAAACAAAAAGATCACCAGTAGTCATCTTCTTCATCATTAACATCTAACTTCTGTTGCTGATATGGAGTATAAACAAGGTTAATAAGGAACTAAACTGTATGATCACCCCTCAGGTATTTCACTAAAGCATCATCATAAGCAGCATCTTATTCAAACCTCTGGTGAATCATATCATCTGTATGAGCATTTCTGGCCTCCATGTTCTGCATCCTATGATCCATCCTCAAAATATCTCCCTCATCCTCCATCCTCAAAATATCTCCCTACTGAATCATCATCTGGTCCAATAACTCCCTGTTATTGGGGTCACTTGAAGTTGGCTCACTAAAAGTAGGGTCCTAGAAGTAGAAGGTATATCCCTGACCTTACTTCCAGATCTCCAATCGACATGGGACTCATAAGTCTTAATGTTTGCAAGCCCAATCGATCTCTGAGGCTCAATCCTCTCCTCATCAGGTCTGAAATCAACTCCTGCATGCTCACAAAGTATATAAATGAGAGCAGGGTGTGCAAATCCACCACTGGTCTCTCCTAGAGCAATAGATCAAGTGTTCATATAAATGTTAGAGCCTACATTTATATCCATCACTTGCTGAATATCGTAGTTCAGGATGGCTCTATCCTTGGTCACTTCACTATGATGTTTTGTTGGAATCATCCTCCTAGAAATAAATTAATGTCAGGCCTTAGATACTACATTTAACATAGAAAGGGAAAGTTGACTTTAACTCCATTCTTTACTTTCCAAGCCCCTTTCTCACCAGTCGGAAAAGAAATAACCTCATCTATGGCCTCATTTGTAGCAGAGAATGAATGATACCGACATCTATAAACATCTTCTAACTAATAAAACTCATTTATTTTTCTTGGATTAAACTGGATTAAACTATTTTCCTCGAACAAAAACAAAATCATCAGAAGCCTTCGGAAAGTTGGCATAAAATTCCATAATTATCCCAGCTATCGCATCGACAGTAAAATAGTAGAAGTTTTTCCACTGTCGAGCGATAATCAATTGTTCAACTTCTCCTCCCGGATTTTTGAAACCTCGATCTGGAATCACTTTCTTATTTTCTCAAAGATTATGAAATTGAGCACTAACTTTAAAGCAAATAAACTTTTGCTCATCATATTCTATTTTTCTTTTGCTCGATTTAGGTGCCATAGGAAATTTAGAAAAAAATGATAAAAATTTGAATAAATTCCAAAATTCTGAAAATCAAAATGTAAAGCACTTTAAACTTAAATCCACTAAAAAAAGTTTTTCACCAAAGCATTTTCTCAAAATCTCTCAAAAAAAAACCCAAAATTTTTGGATCTAGGCAATGTGAGAAAAATCTTCTAGAGAAAATGAAATACGAAGTTCCTTTGCCTCTAAATCACCTCAAATCCACCCAAAATGAAGCCCTAAGTGTGAAAACCAAAGGTTGAAGGTGACTTTAGGGGTAAAAATGGAGGTTTTGTGGTGAAAATTGTGAATTAAAGGGGTTATTACTGCTCTCGGATTGAAGGCGCCATCAGCGCCCATGCCAGCGCCGTCGACGCTGAAGACCCGACATTCACTATTTTGACTTTTTAAAATTTTCAATTTCCTTTTAATTTACTCAAATTTTTTTTAGTATTTTTAAACACAAATTTTTATCTAACAATAATTCACAAATAAACATTCACAAACAATCATTTTCACAAACAACAACAAACTAACTTTATATATGAAGATACACTTTTTACAAACACATTTTACAAATCACACATTCAAACTTATTAAGCAAACTAATAATAAATCAGCGTCAAAATCAAGCCACAACACTAAACGCTGACACAAAACTATACACATAATCAAAGTTCAGAATTCTAAAGCAAAACAAACCAAATCAAATCAAATTAATTCCACACAATTACATCAAATACATAAATATTCTTAAGCAAGTAGAGAATCCAAAGTATTCAATCATTCTACTTCATTTTTAGTACTTTCACCTCCTCTAATATCTCCCATGGATTGGTAATGAACATATAGGTTGTATAAGGATCGGTACAGAAATTGATCTGTCAATTTTTCTTTGATCCACCATTTTCTTTAAACATCTGAACTAATCCTGCTTCAAAAGTTCCAGTATGATCAAAATTCTCTTTCGTTCTCCAATCTAAGTGATAAAAAAGGTACTTAAGATCTCCCACTGCATTCATAATACTCTGAAGTTCCCTTTCAATTTTCTTCAATTTCTTCTCCAAAGAAAGCGAACTTCCTACTGTTGGTGGTATTAATGGAGTTGAAGCATGTGAAGAATGATCCATAATAGCATTAAGCAATTAGTGCTTCATTTCCATTTCAAACATACTGATCATCAATAGGGATCATGGGCTCCCATGGTAGTAAAAATTTTTCCCAGCTGTCATATGACACTTGGGATTGACTGAAAATTAGAAAAATTTTAGAAGGATGCCCAAGTCCATAAATTGGCCCATTCATAATGATACCCATAATAGATTTAAATATGATTGATTCTATATCAATATCAATAGGTTTTTCCATTTGAATACAGTAGTTTAAAATAGCACTTTCCTTGGTGACTCTACTAATCTTCATAGTAGGGAGTAATTTTGCACAAATAAAGAAATGCCACTGCTTTGAAATTGGATTAAGTGATGAAGCAGGAAAACTAATATATCCTTCATCTTGTACTTTCCACATATCACTTTCATCTATCAGAAAATTATAAACATCTTGCATCAAATCTCGCGTAGGAATGAAATTTGTATAATGACAGATTGTAACATTTTCTATCATATACAATTCATTAATTCATTAATCATTACAGGAGTAAAAGGTACAATTCATTAATCCTTGCAACGGAGCCAAGAACGTGATCCTTATTTTTTATATGTAAGGATTTATGAAGTTGACACCACTGCAACACCAAAAACTTGATGCTTGTATGAAAAGTAAGTTGTGTGAAACATATATACTTATAGGAAATTAAATATTAGGATTCTATGCAAGTATACGTATCGTTATCAAGTAATAAATGACTTTCTATTTAAGCCCCAAATATCGATCCCACAGGGAAGGTGTAAAATGGCAATGATAAGTGTTACTAGTAAATTTACAGAAAAACAAACAAAATCATTGTCACTAATTTTGAATGTTGAGATGTTATCAAAATAAAAGTACTTAACTAATAGCAAAATAGAAATGCAAAGTTTAAAAAGTAAATACTAATCTACTAACTATGTTTATATAATGAAGATTTCTTATGTGAAAAAGCATCCTTCTCACTAAAATTAGATTCTGGTGAAATGAGATGAGATAAATCTTTATAATATGTATTGTGCCAAATAGAAGCAATTAAAATTCTCTACCCTGATACAGTGCATAGAAAATCATTGGCTAATCCTAGGTTTAGTCCCTAAATCTCTGGCTAGGCTAGGAGAATACCAGCTCCAACTTTAGAGCTCCCACTTCCCTTCATCTAAAGGCTAACTCTCACTTTATTTTTTAAACACTAAAAATTTTAGGAGGATTTTAGTCTGTCACCCTAAAGGTT
>NW_018237067.1:444281-452966 GCF_001263595.1 Phalaenopsis equestris | reverse complement strand
CGGATCATATGTTTCAAAACATATTTTAATAATTCAATTGGCCTAATCAAAATTTAAGTTGAGTTCGAAGTTTAAAAATCATCACAATTTTTTTATATTTTAATATTGGCACATCATAATATCTCTTCATTTCACCATATCTCAGAGTAAGAAGAAAGATAGAGGGAACTACTCAGATTTCATGAGAATGATACAACACAACACAAATTTCAAATATAAAAGAAAGTTCTTACAACACTAATAAACAAACAAAACTTATCTGAAACTCTTTCTCAATACAAATCCCTTGTAGCCTTTCCTTATAAATGCATGAAGAAGATATCTCTCACTTTTCTCCTTCTCCAACAATCTTACAGAAAGTTTCACAGTAAATCTCACCACACAAACTCTAAAATATAAAAAAAAAATCACTAATGGACTCCAATATGATGGTGGAATGAAGATGGATTATGAAGAATGGCAAAAATGGAGCGTGGTGGAACATTTTAGAGTGAAAAGGAGTCCATATCCTGATGAATTTCAGCCCCAAATAAAGCCCAACATGAGTTCTCCAAGAGGTGCCTCCAAAAACTCTTAAAAAATCGTCCAAATACATCGAACCTTCTAGAAACGGGGGATTAACTGCCTTTGGCGTCGTCAGCTCTAGTTTGGCGCCTAGAAAAAATTCAATTGTTCTGTTGTTCTGCGCCGTCGAAGCTGCCCTTGGCACGATCGACGATGAGTACATCTTCAAAAATGTCATTTTGACTCCAAATTCCATCCTTTTTGCTTTAAGTCCTAAAAATCAATAACCTGCAAGAAAACATCCAAATATCTTCCATTGAGGTGCAATATCACCAGAAATAAGTATAAAATATGAGTTTAAAAATGCATATATTTTTTGTGTATCAGTTTTCAACTATGAAACAAATAAGAATATAATTATAAAATTTAAATATGAGATACTACGCAAGTATACATATCGTTATCAATTAATATATGACTTTTTGATCAAGCCCCGAATATCGAACCCATAGGTAGATTAACAATATGCACTTTAAAAAAAATTGGAAAGTTTAGATCACAAAAATCTACTTTACAAAATATTCTTACTTAAACATCAGAAGCTATAATAGGAATGAAAATTCGATTCTTTTTGTAATTTTTTATTTATGTAATTAAAATAAGCATTTGATTACTTAACTAAATATTTGCAAGATGAAGGCTATATAAATAAAATCTTTTTTCTTTATCATGAATCATTATTAAGTATAAAAATTATGTTGTGGAAGTATGCTAAACGTGTTGTGCCAAATAGGAGCAATAATATTCTTTACCCTTACAAGAGATGCTATAAAGAGCATTGGTTAATCAATAGTTTGAATAGTTTTGAAAACCGGTTAGGTATGGAAGATACTAGCTCTCTCTCTAGAGTTCCCTCTTCTCCCTCCACCTGGGGGCTAACATCTCGTATCAAAACCTAAAACTATAAATCAAATTGGGGGCTTTAGCCCGTCACTCTAAAGTCCTCTAATTTTACACGCTTGAAAAGTTTATTTCCCTAGTTATTTTGCACTCAACCCCATGAACTACATTCTTAGTCACGAAATCAATATGTGATTCTAACCATTTGTTGACTGAGTTAATACTATCTCGGATCTTGTATGTTCTCGAAATAGGTATTAACATCTTAATTGGTTAAATCAAGAAGTAAATAAAGTGTAAGGTTTCAAATCATCACAACTTCTTCCAACATTGAAGTTTTTCCAACCATCACAACTTCTTCCAACATTGAAGTTTAATACTTCACACAACATCCTTTAAACACTTAATCACTTATCATTTTAAGTAAAAAGATAAAAAAAACTACTCAGAATCCATGGAGTAAACACAACCACACATGAGCTTAGAAGTAGAAATCATGCACACAAAAAAGAAATTTAGATTAAAACCAAGTGTAAAGACAAAGATAAATACTTATCTCAAATACTTATCTCAAATCCTCTCCACTCAAATCCTCTCCACTAAATGTCTTGAATTTCCTTTGAATTCTCTTCCTTCACTCACAATATAAACTAAAACTCAAAATAAAAAGAAAGTGGTCGGCAGTTATAGCGGTGGCTTGGATGAATGATGGTTGTAAAATATGATGGGTGGTTTGCCTCGTGTCTTGATGATCCAAGTCTTTTTTAATAAAAATCCAAAAGGTGCCTTGGTGTCTGATCCCCGATTACTGCTTATGTGCACAATATAACAATGAATTTAATGATATTTTTCACTTATGATATTTTACTTACAACTAGAACTAAAAACTTGATCGTCGAGAAAATAAGAATTTAACTTTTTAATTTATATATATTGGGATACTATGCAAGTACACATATGGATTTAATTTATATATATTTGAATACTACACAAGTATATGTATCGTTATCAAGTAATATATGACTTTTTGATTAAGACCTGAATATCGAAACCATAGGGAAATATGTAATATGGACAAATTTTCTATTTTTAAAAAGATAATTACTTAAACTATAGTTATTTTCTTAACAAGTAAAATTCAATTCTTTTTTGCATTTTTGATATTTTGACAAACAGTAAAACTAGTAAAGATAACTTGACTTTATGTAAAAGAAAAACAAAAGAAAAACACTTGATATATTGATATAAAAATATCTTTCTCCTTTTCATGAATCAATAATAAGTATAGGAATTCTGTTTTGGAAGTATGCAAATTGTGTTGTGTGAAATAGGAGCAGTAATATTTGTTACCCTTACTATAGATGATATAAAAAAACATTGGTTAATTTAAAGTTTGAATAGTTCTGAAGACTGGCTATGCAGGGAAGATACCAGCTCTCACTCTAGAGTTCCCTCGATTCCCTCCACCTGGGGGCTAACATCTCGTATAAGAACCTAAAATAATAAACTAAGTTGGGGGCTTTAACCTGTCACATTAAAATCCCCTAACTCTACACTTTTCAAAGTTTATTTCCCTATTTATTTGCACTAAATCATATGAATTACATTCTCATTCACACAACCTCATGTGATTCTTTCTAATTGTTGACCGAGACAATACCAGCCCGATTCTTACATGTTCTCACAACAAATTTTAACATCTGGATAGGCCAAATCAAGAAGTAAATGAAGTATATGAATTTAAATCATCACAACTTATTCCAACATTAAAGATTAATACTCTCCACAACTTACATCCAAACTTTAATTACTTATCATTTTAAGGAGAAAGATAAAGAAAACTACTCAGAATTCATGGAGAAAACAAAACCACACTTTAGTTTAAAAGAAGAAATCATTGTCAACCCAACAAGAAGTATCGATTAAAACCAAAAGTAGTTCAAAACAAAAGATAAAAACTTATGTCAAATCCTCCACCAAACTCTTGAATTTCCTTTGAATCTCTTCTCTTTCACAACACTTTGACTCTCACAATAAAACTGAAAACAAAAAGGATAAAGTAAATCTCTCCAAAGAATTTCTCTTTACCAGCACTTTTAAGAACTTTCAAGCACACTTTAAAAAATCTCAACTTCCTTCTTTTATAAACCTCTAAGAGGTGCCTTGATAACTCTTCAAAATATGCCCCAATTTGATGTATTCTCCAAAGGATGCCTCCTTTCATAAGTCTTTTAATAATATTTTTGTTTCTAATGGTCATAACCACCCTCTTTAGCCAATGGGTGCCTGAAATACCCCTTCAAAATTTGGCAAAATGAAGTAAACCGTTACATAACTGCCTCTAGCGCTCAAGCGCGGGGCCTCTGGTGCTTAGGCATGACCTTCATCGTTTCCCCAATGCGTAAGCGCCGGATCTGGCGCTTAGGCGCCAAAACACTTTAACACAACTTTGACCTTTTTGCTCCAAATTTGATCTTTTTTCATTCCTTTTAGCATTTTTCACCCTTCTACTTGTACCTGAAAAAAAAACACGCAAATATCTTCCCTTAAAGCGCAATATCTCAAAAAAAAAGTATAAAAATGTGTCTAAAAAAACTATATATTTTAGGTGTATCAAAATACCTGTATCAAAATATATCAAAATCCACCAAACATAAAATGTTACTTGTCCTCAAGTGACACTTCAATCTTTAAAAACTAAATAAGTATGATGTGTTTATGAGTTTCTTTAGGAGTTACTAAAATCTAGATTTAGAAATATAGTTGTCCAATTTAGAAAAAAAAAAAAATATTTGAAAAAAATATTTAGTAAATGAGACCAACGTAAAGTTTAGAAATTTTTAATGTTAAGAAATATGAAAATATGAGTTCTTATCTAATTCAGAAATATTGTAGATGTTCCAAATTTATAATTTAGTCTTTTTATTATCTCCACTTAAAAATTTTTATTAAGATAATTTTACTTACTATATTATATCCTTAAGTTTAAGAGTTTCTCAAGTCTTAAACTTTAAAAAGATCAAATGTGAAACCATTGTAGAACCATTTTTTGATCAGGCACTAATCCTCAAAAGCTTCTCCTCCCTTACTTTTTCTATTTTCTTTTATTTTTCTTTTTCTTTTACTTTTCTTTTTATTTTTCTTTTACTTTTCTTTTTCTTTTATTTTCTTTTTGTTTTTTTTTAATCAAAGATTTCTATATCTGGATAGGTTTTTAATGGCTTTGATATCCACTTCTCCTTTCCTAAAGCAAAGTCTTAATTTAAAACTTTTACTTAAAAATATAATACTCGTTTTGAAAATTATTTTTAACAAAAGAAATTTAAGTATTAAAAATAAAAGTTAAAAATAAAAGTCTAAATTTTTCTAAATTTTTTAATTTTTCAAAAATACAATTTTTCTTACTAAAGATAGTTACACTATATTTAACATTTTTCTACACCAAAAATTTTTAACTGAAAGTTTTTCTTCATTACTCAGAATTTTAACTAAATTTTCTTGCTCATTTTCCCTAATATAACTTCATATACAATCATTTTTCTTTTCAAATCAAATTCACTTGTAGCACATTTAAGAAAAAAAATCAAATTTTAAAAATATTTTTCATCCACCCCCCTAAACTCAAGTTTTTAACAGATTAAATAGTTCAGCAGTAAATATAAATAAGGAGGAATGAAAATTTGAAATAACATGCTTAAAAGAATTTTTATACCCTAATTATACAAGTATAAAACTAAAAACAAGAGAAAAATTAATTTTTAATTAATTTTCTATCATTTTTATTTCAATTTAACATGTAGAGATTCAGTAGACTTCTAAGTAGTGGGTACAAACATAAAAACAGACTAACACACTAACTTTGATTTCCAGTCTCAACATAAAAATAAACATACTAACATGATAAAAGAAAAATATAGGGTAGCAATTTTCTGAGTTTAAAATTTAAAAATAAAGTTAGCAAAATTTTCAACTTTTCACAATACATAGAATCAAGTTCAATCCTTCACTAACTAACACAATAATCAACACAACAACAATTACTACCCTAGAAATTAAAACAATATACTAACAAACACAACATCAGAACACAATTAAACAAAATAAAAGTCTCACACAACACAGAGTCTAAGCAAATACACAAATGCAAATGTAACAAGTCCAAACCACAGAGTCCAACTACATATTACAAACATCAAAATAAATAACTCAGTCATCATCCTCATCATCCTCAGAATCACCACTATTCCAAACATTTTTAGACTCATAATCAGGGTATCTAAGATATGGAGGAAATTGCACTCCTGGGTTACCCCTAATGAGGTTTTCTAGAGATGAATGAAATTTCTCTTCATAATTACTTTTTCTTCTGTTATACCCATCCATATGACCTGAAAAGCTTTCTAAGTTTCTTACCTTATCGGCGGTATAGTTGATTCTGTCCATCATCCTCTGTAATAGTTGACTTTGAGTTTTTGTAAACTCACCTCTAGAAGTAGAAGCTCATGAGGTAGATGGTCTAGATGTAGATGCAGCAGAGGTAGAAGCAGCAGACGTTGCCATTCCATAACTCCTTGAAAATTCTCCTCTCCAGCCAAAAATAGAATGCTATGAATATAACTTCACATTAACACTTGTGATTGCCATTAGAGGCAACATTACTTCCTCTCAGCTATCATATTTCACTCCAACCTGCTCACATAAAGAAAAGATCAAGGAAGCAAATCCCAGACCTGCAGTAGTAAAGGCTATGGCAGAACTGATGATAGTCTGATAAATCAAAGCTCCAATATTGATGAGATTTCCCTCCTGAATACAATAGTTCAACGTCACCCTCTCTCTGGTAACTTCACTGAGATCATTTGTAGGTAATAGATGGGCTGAAATAAAATAGTGTCATGCCTTGGATGGTGCACTTAACTTTGACGTGGGAAAGTTGGCTCTCCTCTCATTTGTGATTTTCCAGAGCCCTCTTACAACTGTTAAATAAGAAATAATCTCATCTAGCTCCGTCTCAGCAGGACTATAGTTTGCATAAAAACACAAAGTCTCAGGTGATAAATGATAAAGCATATTGATTACCTTTGGTGAAAAAGGTACCAATTTTCCTCTAACCACGACTCAATTTTCTTCAGCCTTAGGTTGGTTAGCATAGAACTCCCTAACTATAGAAATAATGGCCACAATAGAAAAACAACAGAATTCATATTGTCAGTGAACGATCAGATCTTCTACGGATCCACTTGGATTTTTGAAACATCCCTCTTGGATAAGCTTTCGTGATTGCAGAGCATCACTATACCTATCTTGAGCTTTAGAACTCACAAATTTGCTCGAATCAAAGTGGCTTTTTTCCCTTTACTCCTCTTCATTCTTGGTGTCATTCTACAAATTTCATAAAATTCCACAATAACTTCAAAAATCAAGTCTAATCCACTAAACTTAACTCCTATAAGTATAAACTACACTTTCTATACAATTTCCATAGTTTTTTTTCTCATTTTTCACCATGAATAGTGATTTTCAAATTCTTCCAAATTTACTCACAATACATGGTGAAAATCCAAAATTTTTACATAGAAGTGAAGCTCTTACCTCAAGAAATCCGAATCTAGCAATTTTTTCTCAATTCTACTAAGAAATCTACACAAAGTAGCTTGCCATAGCCTCCAAAATCATGAATTCAAGAGGTTGAAGGTAACGATGAGAGTAAAAATGGCGATTTTTGGGTTTATTTTTTACCTTTAATCCGGTGCTTAAGCACGGATTAATGGCACTTAAGCGGCTAGGCTCCTGCTTCTCTGGTTACATCACGCTTCAGCACAAGAATGTGGCGCTTAGGCGCCAGTGCATGATTTTTTATATTTTTAAAATTAAGTAAAATACACTATTAGACTAAGTATACCACCCCTAAATGGTCTCACAACACTTAAATTACTATTTTCCTCTCCCTTAACTCTCCTTCTTCTCAAAATTCTTCAAAATAACTAATTTGATTTGAGGCTAAAAATACCACAAATTTTCACAAGAACAAACATATACATTCATTCACAAATAAGTACAAATGCATATAACACTTAGTTCTCAATCCAAATAGTCTACAATGAGAAAATCTTCTAAATACAAACATTAAATAAACTAACATAAACTCCCAAAAATTGTATTTAACTCTTAACACATAACACATTAAACAATGAGTCTAACAAAAAAACTTTAATATAGAACTTAAATTTCATTCTTCATTTGTTTGGACAAACTTCGGTCTTTCATTAGTCTCTCCTAGGGCAATCAGAAAATAAAGTTGATAAAATAGACGGTGGTGATGTGCTCTGATACTATCTTCTTCTATCCATTTTTCTTTAAGATACATCTCCTTATCTGCTTCCTCTGTATAACTAGTATGGCTAAATTGCATTTTCAATTGCCATCCAATATGCTCTAGATGGGCATGAATTTCAGTTACCTTTGTCTCCAATAAAGCCATGACAGTCTCAATTTTGTTGATCTTTTCTTATATTCTTTCAATACTAACGACTAAGAAATTGTTATACATCTCTTGACTAATGAATTTAATGAATTTCTTCCTCATGTTCTCTTCCTTCTTCTTCAAATCCATCTCCCACGAAGACATCCTCTCAAAATCTCTCTCTCTTAGAATTCAGGGCTGAAAAAGAACTGGGGCAAAATTCCTTCACTAAACCCTTCTATTTATAGACCTAAATCCCTCTAGTAACTCCTAGGCACGTCCTAAAATTATCTTGGCACGTTTTAGTCAACCAACTGGCGGTTAAACCTTCTAGAATCTGAATTTTGCACCAATCAACTTAACGTCCAAATTCTCATTTTAGCTTGTCTAGATCACTAAATAAAGTGTTAAAATCATTACTAAAACATAATAGTCTTAAAAATACTACACAAAATTTTCTTAATCACACACAAACAACATTCAAAGAAAACACATTGATAACTATGGGTTGCGTCCCACAAAGCGCTTGGTTTAACGTTGTCAGTCCAACGTAACCAGTGCTTATAATGGTTGACCCAACATCATTCGATTGTTAAATTTATGTTGATCCCCTACTAAATAAGGTTTCAGTCTATGACCATTTACTTTAAACACTTTCTCAGTTTTAGGATCTTTAATATCCACAGTTTCATAAGGATAAACTTTTATTACAACAAATGGGCCCATCCACCTGGACTTAAGTTTTCCTGGAAATAATCTTAACCTTGCATTATATAGCAAAACTTGTTGCCCTGGTTGAAAATTTTTAGTAAGAATCC
>NW_018237067.1:428439-444027 GCF_001263595.1 Phalaenopsis equestris | reverse complement strand
AGTCCTATAAGCCCACAAAGCATAGTCAAGTTTGACTGACCAATCCATTTTTGTCGGATTTATAGATTTTTTCATAATTTTTTTAATTTCTCCATTGGATAATTCAGCCAAACCACTTGTCTGAGGATGATAAGCAGTAGCAATTCTATAATTTATATGATATTTCTTTAATAATTTCTCCATTATGACATTTCTGAAATGACTTCCCCCATCAGTTATGATAACTCTCGACATCCTAAATCTACTAAATATTTTTGTTTTAAAAAATTTTGTAATACTTTGGGCATCACATCAAGGTAAAGCAACAACTTCTATACATTTGGAGACATAGTCAACTGTTAAAAGTATATATAAATTTTTGAAAGATAGTATAAATGGTCCCATGAAATCTAATCACCAAACGTCGAATATTTTAACTTCTAACATATAATTGAGGGGTATCTCATTACTTCTAGAAATATTTCCTACTCATTGACATCTATCACAAGTTTTAATATAACCATTAACATCTCTAAAGTTAGTAGGCCAATAGAATCCAGCTTATAAAATTTTGTATGTTG
The DNA here is from genome assembly GCF_001263595.1 of Phalaenopsis equestris. Classification (NCBI taxonomy): domain Eukaryota; kingdom Viridiplantae; phylum Streptophyta; class Magnoliopsida; order Asparagales; family Orchidaceae; genus Phalaenopsis; species Phalaenopsis equestris. The sequence goes on along the minus strand of NW_018237067.1, from coordinate 443,467 downwards.
TTTTATCAACACCAAAATGTCCCCCAAAATTAGAGTTATGACATATTTGGATAATTTCATAAGTCTCTTCTAAAGGTATGCATATTCAAATAATCAGATCCTTTCCTTGTTTATATAAAATAAGTCATCCCAAAAATAAGTCTTGGCTTTATAAATAAATTTTCTCTTCTGTTGGTATGTCATTCCATAGGGTATAATAGGGTATAATATTCCATAGGGTATAATATAACTAACAAGAAAGTTCACAATGTCGGTATACCACAGAACACGCTACTCGTTAATATTGAAACATTTTTCATCTAGAAAATGTTCATTAATTTCTTTTTCAAAATAGAGTGGTTTTTCTAACTCAAGTCTGGACAAATGGTCAGCAATTTGATTTTTAGTTCCCTTCTTATCTACTATTTTAAAGTTAAATTTTTGCAAAAGAAGAATACATCTTATAAATCTTGTTTTAGCATCCTTCTTTTTTCTTATGTACTTAATAGCAGAATGATCTGTATGCACCACACAATGAATTACAATTAAATATGATCTAAATTTATCAAAGGCATATATTATTGTTAATGACTCTTTTTTAGTTGTTGTATAATTAATTTGAGTTTCATTAAGAGTTTTACTAGCTTAGTAAATTACTTTGAAAATTTTATGATATCTTTGTCCTAAAACAGCTCCAATAGCATCATCACTAGCATCACACATCAGTTCAAATGGTTTCTCCCAATTAGGTGAAACTATAATATGGCATAAAGGCTTAGCAATTTTTGAAAAGTCTTTAATATATCATCTATAGAATCCAACATGTCCTAAAAAACACCTAATTTCCCTTATATTTGTTGGATAAGGTAAATTAGCAATCACTTGAATTTTAGCAGGATATACTTCCATACAATTTTCTGATATTTTATGTCCTAATACAATTCCTCCTGCCATCATCAATTAGCATTTTTTCCAATTAAGGACTAAATTTGTTACTTCACAGTGCTTAAAAACTGCTTAAAAACTTTTTTACTTCACAGTGCTTAAAAACTTTTTATAAATGTTATAAACATGAGTCAAATTGAAAAATCAACACTGAAAAATCATCCATAAATACTTCAATCCATTTTTTAATTAAATCACAAAAAATTGCCATCATACATCTTTGAAATGTATAAGGGGCATTACATACACGAAAGGGCATTATTCTAAAAGAAAATGTACCAAAAAGACTGATAAAAGTTGTTTTCTCTTGATCCTTAAGAGTTATTTGTATTTAGTAAAAACTGGTATATCCATCCAAAAAATAAAAGTATTTATGTTCAGTTAGTCTATCTAGCATTTGATCTAGAAAGGGTAGTGGAAAATGATCTTTCTTAGTGGCAAGATTTAATTTTTTTATAATCAATGCATATTCACCACCTTACGACTTATCTAGTAGGTATTAACTCATTATGTTCATTCATAGTCACAGTTACTCCTCCTTTCTTAGGAATGCAATGAATTGGACTGACCCATGCACTATCTGAAATAAGGTAGATAATTCCAGCATCTAACCACTTTAATATTTCTTTCTTAAAAATTTCTTTCATTACAGGATTCAATCTCCTTTGAGGATCAGCCCTGGGTTTGCAATTCTCTTCCATATGAATTCTATGCATACAAATTGAAGGACTGATTCCTTTAATATCAGCTATTGTCCATCTAAAGGCTTTCTTAAAATTTTTCAAAATTTTCATCAACCTTTCTTCTTCTTTCATAATTATCTTGAGGAAATTATAACTAGTAAAGTAGAGGAATCTCCTAAAAAGTCATATTTTAAATGATCAGGAAGCAATTTCAACTCAAGTTCTGGAAGTTTTTTGATTGATAGACAAAATGATTTATCTTTTTCTATCCAAAATTTCAAAACTTTCTCGAACATAGTTTAAATCTTTCTTAAAAAAATCTTCACATTGATCAAATTCCTCTTCTTGCTCATGTTCTTCTTGCTCATGTTCCAAATTCCTCTTCTTGCTCATGTTCCAAATCTTTTTCTTCATAATTAGTTTTGAAATGAATATCTTATAACTATCTTATAACTTCCATTCTATAGCATTCATCATATTTACCTTTTGCAGGATATTTCATAGATCTTGAAATGTTAAAAGTAACAGTTTGATCATTGACGTTCATAGTTAATTCCCCTTACTGCACATCTATCATTTCTCTTCCTGTGGCTAGAAAAGGTCACCCCACAATGATAGGTATCTCTTTATTATCCTCTATATCCAACACAATGAAATCAACAGGAAAGATAAATTGATCCACTTTCACTATGACATCTTCTATAACTCCTTTAGGATAAGTCCTTTAGGATTTAGGATAAGTTATTGAACGATCTGCTAATTGCAGAGTTACAGTAGTAGGGGTTATTTCTCATAATCCTAATCTTTTGAATATTGATAATGACATAGGGTTAATGCATGCACCTAAATCACATAAAGCTTTCCCATAAAGTATGTCTCCTATCACACATGGAATTGTAAAGCTACCAGGATTTTTAAGCTTTTCAGTAAGCTTCTTCTGAATAATTGCAATGCACTCTTCATTAAGTACAACAGTCTCATTATCTTCAAACTTCCTTTTCTTGTTGAGAAAATCCTTCATAAACTTTACATAGTTGGCATTTGTTCTAAGGCTTCAGCAAATGGAATATTAATTGTTAGCTTCTTAAAAATTTCCATAAATTTTGTAAATTTCTTATCCAACTTCTGTTGACGAAGTCTCCGAGGAAATGGAGGTGGTGGTTTTTCTAAGTTATCTTTAAGTGGAAAAATAGGTCTTTCAGAATCTTTCAGAGCATCCTCTTTTGATACTTCAATTTCTTCTCTCTCTACTTCGGTTTCTTTTTGGAACCTACCTTCCAACTCACTTTCGCTTCTAAGTTGAACTACTTTTACTTGCTCTCTATTCTGGTCTTTTAGATTTGTTTCAGTTTTCCTAGGAAGTGTTCCTTGAAATTTATTACTTAATGAATTTGCAATTTATCCAAGTTGATTCTCAATATTTCTTATTGTAGCTCATTGACTTTCTAATTGATTTCCCATTTGTAACACCACTTCTTCTATAGATAAATTCTTCTCCTTAAATTATGGATTACTGTTGAAACTTAGAGGATAAGTAGATCTATAGTTATTATTATTCCCTTGGTTATTTCAGTTTCCCAATGGGTTTTCTTGATTGTTCCCCCAATGCTGATTATTTCCACCCGTAGTGTTATTCCAATTAAAGTTGGGATCGTTCGTCCAATCTGGGTTATAATAATTTGAATATGGGTTATTCTGCTTGTTATTTATGCTTGTTATTTATGACATTATTATTTATGACATTAAAAGTTTCTAATGATTCTTGAGAATCTACCATTTGGCCGAATGAGTTCTCTTCAATCATGGAGATTGGTTGAGAAAAATTCATTCTAAAATGGTCTAATTTCCAAATTGGTCTAACTTCCTTAAAATTATAGAAGCTTTATTTACTAACATAGTAAATGTATCAGATTCATGAATATTGTTTACTTTCTTAGGATTCACCCTGTCAGTAGGCCATTGAAAATTATTGGTAGCCATTTCTTCAATTAAAGCATAAGCGTCATGAAATGGTTTAGACATCAACGATAAGAGATCCAGCTAATCCATTATAAAAAGTTTGAATTATTAACCAATCTTGTATAGCATGGTGTGGACACTTTATTAAGAGTTTTTTAAATCATTCCCATGGTTCATAAATAGATTCCCCTTCAAACTGATTAAAAGATGTAATATCATTTCTAAGCTTCGTAGTTTTTATGGTGGAAAATATTTAGCAAGGAATTTTGTGCTAAATAACCCCAAGTTCTGATAGATCCAGGTGCTAACGAATTCAACCACATCTTAGCTTTATCCCTCAGTAAGAAATGAAATAACCTAAGTCTTATGGCATCATCCAATACACCATCATATTTAAATGTAGCGCACAATTCTAAAAAATTGGCAAGATGTAAATTTGGATCTTCAGTTGGTGATCCCCCAGACTGATTATTTGATATCATTTGGATAATAGCAGATTTAAGTTCAAATGAATTAACAACTACACTAGGTTTTGAATACTACAATTAAGTTCATATACTGTAGGTTTGGCATAATCTTGTAAAGGTATAAATTCTTGATGAATTTCAGCATTTTGCTCATTTTGGTTTGCCATTTATGTAATTTTTTTTAGATTTTTCAAAATTTTAATTTTTTTTGGTTTTTCTGATTTTTTTAACAGTTCTCTCTGATTCAGAATCATAGAACACTAGTCCTGCATAACCTGAATTGGGCATACACTAACATAAAATAAAAAACTATAATAAGATATTCCTAAAATAACTTTTTAAAAGTTTAAATATAACTTTCTAAAAATAGAAATTCTGCTTTCAATTACTTTTTGAAATCTTCCCCAATAACGGCACCGAAAACTTGATCCTTGATTACTACTTATGTGCATAATATAACAATGACTTTAATGATCTTTTTTCATTTATAATATCTTACTTTATAGTAGAACCAAAAACTTGATTTTGGAGAAAATAAGAATTTAACTTCTTAATTTATATACATTGGGATACTACCTAAGTATACATATCATTCTCATGTAATATGTGACTTTTTGATTAAGACCTGAATATCGAACCCACATAGAAATATGCTATATGCACAAACTTTCTATTTTTAGAAAGGAAATTACTTAAGCTATAGATATTTTCTCAATAAGTAAAATTCAATTCTTTTTGGAATTTTCAATATTTTGACAAACAGTAAAACTTCTAAAGATAACTTAAGTATATGTAAAAGAAAATCACTCAATATGAAAATATCTTTCTCCTCATCATGAATCAATAATAAGTATACAAATTCTATTGTAGAAGTATGCAAATTGTGTTATGTCAAATAGGAACAATAATATTTTTTATCCTTACTATAGATGCTATGAAGAAAATTGGCTAATTTAAAGTTTGAATAGTTCTGAAGACCGACTAGGTAGGGAAGATACCGGCTCTCACTCTAGAGTCCCTTGATTCCCTCCACCTAGCTCCTCCTGGGGGCTAACATTCTCGTTTCAAAACCTAAAATAATAAGCCAAGTTGGGGGCTTTAACCTATCACTTTAAAGTCCACTAACTCTACACCCCTCAAAATTTATTTCCATATTTATTTGCACTAAATCATATGAATTACATTATTAAATCATATGAATTACATTCTCATTCATACAACCTCATGTAATTCTTTTCAATTATTAGCTAAGACAATACCAGCCCGATTCTTACATGTTCTCACAATAAATTTTAACATATGGATAGGCCAAATTAAGAAGTAAGTGAAGTACATGTATTTAAATCATCACAACTTCTTTCAATATTAAAGATCAATACTCTCCACAACTTCAATAAAACTTAATTACTTATCACCTTCAGAAGAAAGATAAAGAAAACTACTCAGAATCCATGGAGAAAACAAAACCACACTTTACTTTAAAAGTATAAATCATTGTCAAACTAACAAGAAGTCTCGATTAAAACTATAAGTAATTCAAAACAAAAGATAAAAAAATATCTCAAATCCTCCACCAAACTCTTGAAGTTCCTTTCAATCTCTTCTCTTTTACAACACTCTTAACTCTCACAATAAAACTAAAAACAAAAATGATAAAGTAAATTTTTGGTGCCTGAAAACCTCTCCCAAAATATCTCTAAATCTTCTCAGAACTCCCCCTTTCCAACAATTTTCAGGACTTTCAAGCACACTTTAAAAAGACTTAACTTCCTTCTTTTATAAATCTCGAAGAGGTGTCGTTATAACTCTTCAAAATGTACTCTTCAAAATGTGTCCCAAAATGTGTCCCAAATTGATGTATTCTCCAAAGGATGTCTCCTTTCATAAGTCTTTTAATAATATTTTCATTTCTAGTGGTCATAATCACCCTCTTTAGCTAATAGGTGACTCAAATACCCCTTCAAAATTTGACAAAATGAAGTTAACTATCACATAACTGCCTTTGGTGCCTAAGTGCGGGGCCTCTGGTGCTTAGGCACAGCCTTCTCTATTTCCTCGATGCTTAAGCGTCGGATCTAGCGCTTAGGCGCCAAAACACTTTAGCACAATTTTCACTTTTTTGCTCCAAATTTGATCCTTTTTCACTCTTTTTAGTATTTTCACCTTTTTACTTTTACATGAAAGAAAAATACACAAATACCTTCCATTAAAGCATAATATCTCAAAAATAGGTATAAAAATGTGTCTAAAAATACTATGGACTTTAGGTGTATCAGTGTCCCTTCAAAATGTGTCTCCATTCAACGAATCTTCTAGAAGTTGCCAATTGAATGAATTTTCGTGTGAATGGGATATTTCCCATGTTTTTACCAAGGGTCAAACATCTCTTCAAAAATTCATCTAAATTCAATGACTCATTAAATAACTACTTATGGCGCTTAAGTGTGGGGTACCTTGGGCTTAGGCGTGACCCTCTGAGGCGTGCCCCTCTGGTGCTTATGCGTCAGTCCTGGGCGCTTAGGCGCCCCATTTCATTTTTACTCAAAATTTGACAAATTTTCACTCCTTTTAGCATTTTTTATCCATTTGATTGTACCTGAAAGAAAAACACACATCTGCAAGAAAAACACACAAATACCTTTCATTAAAGTGTACTATCTCAAAAATAGGTATAAAAATGTGTCTAAAAACACCATATATTTTAGGTGTATCAGAATTCTCCAAACTTAAGATCTTACTTGTCCTCAAGTGACCCTTCAATCTTTAAAAACCAATATAAGTAGATGATGTATATGAGTTTCTTTAGGAGTTAATAAAGTTTTGATGTAGTAGAAATATAGTAGTAAATATAGTAGTCCAATTTAGAAAAAATATTGGTAAATGAGACCAACGTAGACTTTAAAAATTTTTAAAGTTAAGAAATATAAAAATATGAGTTGCTATCTATCTTAGAAATATTGTAGACTTTCCAAAAATAGAGAGGTATTTTATTTTCTCCACTCAAAAAACATTTTATTAAGCATAATTTTACTTATTATATTATATCCTTAAGCTTATGAGTTTCTTAAGTCTTATACTTTAAAAAGATCAGATGTAGAACTAATTTTTGATTAGACACTAAACCTTAAGCTTCTTCTCCCTTTTTAAAATTTTCTTTTTGTTTCTCTTTTTTTTCAGGCAAGGATTACTATATCTGGATAGGTCTTTAATAATTTTGAATCCCACTCTTTTTTTTTCCTAAAGCAAAGAGTTAATATTTTTTCTTCACTTAAAAACATAATAATAGTTTTGAAAATTAATTTCAATAAAAGAATGTAAGTTTTGAAAATAAAAATCTAAATCTTCTAAATTTTTCAAAAATATAATTTTTTCTACTAAAGGTAGTTACACTTTATTTAGCATTTTTCCACACTAAATTTTTTTTACTTTAAGTTTTTCTTCATTACTATAAATTTTAACTAAATTCTCTTACTCATTTTTATATTCAAAATTTTAATTCCCTAATATAACTTCATATACATAATCATTTTTCTTCAAATTAAAATCAAATTTATTTGAAGCATGATTAAGAACAAAAAAAATTTTAAGTTCTTTAGAAAATTTTTCATCCCTCCCCCAAACTTAAATTTTTAATAAAAATAAAACATTTTAGCATAATATAAATACTGACATGAATGAAAATTTAAAATAACATGCTTATGAAAATTTTAACATGCTTGTAGGAATTTTCATATCCTAAATATGCAAGTACAAAAAATAAAACAGGAGTAAAATTTTAAATTGATCAAATTTTAGTTTTCTTAATATATAGAGATTCATCAGACTTCTATGTAGTGGAGTATAACATAAGAGAAAACAAACACACTAACTGATAGTAAATTGACTGCATCATAAAGAAAAAATTACTGATAGTAAATTGAAAATTTTTAAACATGCATCTTATAAAATTAAAAGGTTAGCTAGGTTCTAAAACTTCCTAAGATTCCATAATTAAGTTCAGCACACACTAACTAAGTACATTAAGCAAAAAAATTATCACAATTACTACCACTAAACATAATAACTACTCACAAAACACAAATACATCACAGTAGGTGTACAACAACTCCTAGCAGTCTTAACAATAATAACTAATGACAAAACACAAAGTACAGAACGACTACACTAATAATAGTTCATAACAACACATACACTTAAAACATCAAACAAAACTAATCATCATCCACCTCAACATCACTATTGTTACTATGCCAAAGAGCTACAGGCTCATGTGGTGGATATCTAAGGTACTGAGGAAATATAACATCGTGGTTACCTCTCCTGAGATGCTCCATAGTTAAGTTATACTCCTTGTAATCACTACGTCTCTTCATATACCCATCCACATGCTCATCAAAGTGTAGTTGACATTGTTCAAAATCTTCTGTAATAACCGTGACTAAAAATTAGATCCAGAAGTCTGACCTCGTTATGTAGGTGCATGTGAAGTAGAAGCTCGTGACGTCGAAGTAGCAGAACTACTGGAGAATCCACCCCTCCAACAAAAAATATAATGATGTGAATAAGTTTTCACATTCACACTGGTAATAGATTTTGGTGGCTATAACATCTCCTCCCAGCTGTCAAATTTAACTCCAACCTACTCACATAAAGAAAAGATCAAGGATGTGAATCCCAAACCTACAATAGCAGTAGCAACGCTAGAACTATAAATAACTCCATGAATCAAAGCTCCAATATCAATTGGCTTGAACTGCTGAATGTAATAGTTCAAGGTTGCTCTATCTTGAGTCACTTCACTCAAATGATTTATAGGTAGCATATGAGCAGAAATAAAATAGTGTCTTGCCTTTGCAGTGGCATCTAACTTTGAAGTAGAAAAGTTTACTCTTCTTGCATTTGTGATCTTCCAAAGCCCTCTTCTATCAGTCAAATGTAAAATAATCCCGTCCAACTCCTCTTCCGTAGGATTATAGTCTGAAAAAAAAACACAAAGTACTCGAAGTTAATTGATAAAACTGATTAATTACCCCAGAGGAAAAAAGTCATTGTCTTCCCCCTCACCATGACTCCTTCTTCATCAGCTTTAGGAAGATTCACATAGAACTCCCGCACAACAACAATCACTGCGCCAGGAAAAAAACAACAGAATTGCTCCCACTGGTGGCGAACAATCAAGTCTTCAACAACTCCTCTCATACTTTTAAAAGACCACTCAATAATCAACTTTCTTGAGTGCAATGCATCACTGTATCAATTCTGAGCTCTCGAACTGACAAACTTGTTTCAATCAAATGGAGCATTCCCCTTTCTCCTCTTAATTCTTGGTGCCTTTCTAAAAAATGTATAAAATTAAAAATAATTTCCACATTTCACTCAAAATCACTAAACTAAACTCCTAAAAGCATAAACTAAGAAATCCATGCTTTTTCCATATATTTTTCTTAAATTTTCACCATAAATAGTTATTTCAAATAGCTCATGAATGTACTCAAAATACATGATGAAAATAAAAATTTTTTGCATAGAAGTGAAGCTTTTACCCTAAAGGAGACCAAATATAGCAATTTTTTTCCTCAAATCCCCAAGAAATCTTCAAATATGGTGAGCCCTACCTTAGAAATCGTAAAATCACAAAGTTGAAGATGACTTTGAGGTTCGGTAATGGTGTTTTCAGTCAAATTTTTTGCTTTAAACCGTTCGCAAACCGGTTTTTGTGAACCAGCGCTTAGGCGCGAATGGTTCGGCATGAATGGTTCAGTGCTTAGGCTCCTGTCACTCGGTTTAAACAACGCTTAAGTGTGTGACGCTTAAGCGCCAGTGCACAAATTTTGATTTTTTTCATTTAAGCGAAATGCACTCCTAGCCTAAGTCAACCAACCCTATATGGTCTCATAACACTTTATATACTATTTTCTTCCCTCTTAACTCTCCTCTTACTCAAGATTCACCAATTTTAACTAATTCGATTCAACACATAAAAATATGAAATTTCACAAAAAAAAACACTTATATTCATTCACGAACAATAACAATCATTTTTAATACATAAATTCTCAATCCAAATGGTCTTGGATGAGAAATATCCTAACACAAACACTAGAAAATTATTACATAATAACAAAAAAAAACACACTTAACATTAAACGAAGACTAAACACACAAACACAAAACTATAAACTTAATTTCATTCTCTAGTCGATGGAACGAAACTTGGCCTCTTATTAGTCTCTCCTTCAGCATTTGGAATGTATATCTGAAAGATATATCTGAAAGAACGTATATCTGAAAGAACGGATGATGATTAATTACTCTAGTTGAATCTTCTTCAATCTATTTATTCTTCAAATAGATAGCCTTGTCTGCTTCTTCTATAAAATTGGTATGGCTAAACTGCATCTTAAGTTTCCATCCCATATGATCTAGAAGCACGTTAACTTCCATCACATTTGCTTCAATTGAAGCCACGTCAACCTCAATCTTAGTGATTTTCTCCGCTATCCCTTCGATACTCACGACGAGGAAACTATTGTACAACTCTTGCACACTCTGACTAATAAACTTCTTTCTCATTGAATCCTCCTTCTTCTTCAAATCACTCTCCCAAGGTGTCATTTTTTTTCCAAAACTCTCTCTTTTTCACTTAGTATTTAGGGTTAAAATTGAATTGTGATAAAAATCCTTCCATAACCTTTCTATTTATAGGCTCCAAACTCTTCCTATAACTCCTTTGCATGTCTTAGAACTATCTCCCAAGTCAAAGCAAACCAAATCTCAGTTAAAACTTCTCAAAATCAAAATTCGCACATATTTTTAAATTGTCGCGCTTAAGTGTCAGATATTGGCGCTTAAGAGCCAGTGCTCAATTTACGCCAACTTAATGTTCAAAAACTCATTCTAACATGTCTAAGTCATCTTTAAAGGTCTTAGAATAATCACTAACTTAATATATAATCCAAAATACTACCAGACTTTTCTAAATCACACACAACAACATAATAATAAAAACAAACACACCGATAACTATGGGTTGCCTCCCATAAAGCGCTTGATTTAACATCATCAGCTTGATGTAACCAGTGCTTATTCTGGTTGACTTAACATCATAAAATCATTTAATTTAAGCTGGTCACCTAAGAGTAGGATTTCATTATGTGACCATTCACATTAAATATTTTGTCAGTTTTAGGATCTTTGATATCCACAGCTCCATAGGGACAAACTTTCATCACAACAAATGGGCCAATCCACCTGGACTTAAGTTTGTCTAAAAATAATCTTAACCTTGCATTTTAAAGAAAACCTTGTTGCCCTAGTTAAAATTTTTAATAAAAATCCTTTGATCATGCCACATCTTCATCTTTTATTTATATATCTTAACACTTTCATAAGATTCATTCCTTATCCCTTCAAGCAAATTTAATTGCAATAACATTTTCTCAGGAGTATCTTTTAAATTGTAATTAAACTCTTTAATTTCTCAATATGCTTTATGCTCAAGTTCAATTGGTAAGTGACAAGCTTTCGCAATTATTAGTCGGTATGGGGACATTCTTATAGGAATTATGTATGCAGTCCAATATGCACACAAAGCATAATCAAGTTTGACTGACCAATCTATTTTGGTTGGATTTATAGATTTTTCCAATATTCTTTTATTCTCATGATTGGATAATTTAGCCAAACCACTTGTCTGAGGATGACAAGTAGTAGTAACTCTATGGTTTATATGATATTTCCTTAATAACTTCTCCATTATTGCATTATTGAAATGACTTCCCCCGTCAATTATGATTACTCTTGGCATCCCAAATCTAAAAAATATCTTCATTCTTAAAAACTTTGCAACACTTTTAGCATCACATCAAGGTAAAGCAACAATTTCTATCCATTTGGATACATAATCTACTGCTAACAGTATATATAAAATTTTGAGTGATAGTATAAATGGTCCCATGTATTTTTCCTAAAACAGCTCCAATAGCATAATCACTAGCATCACACATCAATTCAATAGTTTTTCCCCAATCTGGTGAAACAATAATTGGTGCAGTGACTAATTTATCTTTTAATAATTTACAAGCTTTTAGGCACTCTTTATCAAAATTAAAAATTACATCTTTTTCAAGTAAATGGCATAAAGGCTTAGCAATTTTTGAAAAGTCTTTAATATACCACCTGTAGAATCCAGCATATCCTAAAAAACTCCTAATTTCCTTCACACTTGTTGGGTGCGATAATTTAGCGATCACTTAAATTTTTGCAGGGTCTACTTCTATATCATTTTCTGAAGTTTGATGTCTCGAAACTATTTCTCGTGCTACCATAAATTAGTATTTTTCCCAATTAAGGACTAAATTTGTTTCTCACACTTCTTAATAACTTTTAATAAATGTTCTAAACATGATTCAAATGAAGTTCCAAACATTGAAAAATCATCCTTAAGAACTTCAATCCCTTTTTCAATTAAATCACAAAAAAATGACCATCATGCATCTTTGAAATGTAGCTGGTGCGTTACTTAAACCAAAAGGCATTCTTCTAAAAACAAATGTATTATAAGGACTAGTAAAAGTTGTTTTCTCTTGATCCTCATGAGATATTTTTATTTGGTGATAATTATGGTGATAATGGTGATAATTAGTATATCCATCCAGAAAATAAAAGTATTTATGCCCAGCTAGTCTATCCAACATTTGATCTGGAAAGGGTAGTGTAAAATGATTTTTCCTATTGACGGGATTTGATTTTCTATAATCAATGCATATTTGCTAACGTGTGACTTACCTTGTTGGTATTAACTCATTATGTTCATTTAAAGTCACAGTCACTCCTCCTTTCTTAGGAACACAGAGAATCAGACTAACCCACGCACTATCTGAAATAGGATAGATAATTCCAGCATTTAACCATTTTAGAATTTATTTCTTAACAAGTTCTTTCATAATAAGATTCAATATCCATTGAGGACTAGCTCTGGGTTTGCAGTTCTCTTTCATATGAATTCTATGCATATAATTTGAAGGACTGATTCCTTTTATATCAGCAATTGTCCATCCAAAAGCTTTCATATAACTCTTTAAGGTTTTCAACTCTTTAAAGTTCTCATTAAACTCTCTTCTTCTTTTGGAGTTAATTTTGAGGAAATTATGGCAGGTAATGTACTTGAGGAATCACTTAAAAAGACATACTTCAAATGTTTAGGAAGCAACTTCAACTCAAGCTAAGGAGGTTTTTCAATTGATGGACAAAAAGATGTATCTTTTTCTGTCGTGTCAAAAACTTCAAAATTTTCTCGAACATAATTTGAATCTTCCTTATATAAATCTTCATATTGATCTAATTCCTCATCTTGTTTGTGTTTCAACTTTTTAACTTCAGATTTTTCTTCAATTGTTGCTTTGTAATTACATTCACTTAAATATCTTATCACATCCATTCTATAGCATTCATAATCTTTACCTTTTGTAGGGTATTTCATTGATTTGGAAATATTAAATGTAGTTATTTGATCATTGGCGGCCATTATTAATTCTCCTTTCTGTACATCTATCATTGCTCTTCCAGTGGTTAGGAAAGGTCTCACCAAAATGATAGATATCTCATTATCTTCTATCATATCTAGTACAATGAAATCAACAGAAAAGATAAATTAATTCACTTTCACTAGGACATCTTCTATAACTTCCTTAGGATATGTTATTGAACGATCTGATAACTGCAAAGTTATAGTGGTAGGGGATATTTCTCCTAATCTCAATCTTTTAAATATTGATAATGACATAAGGTTGATCCTTGCTCGTAAATCACATAAAGCTTTCCCATAAAATCTGTCTCTTATTTCACATAGAATTGTAAAGCTACTAGGATCTTTAAGCTTTTCAGGAAGCTTTTTTTGAAATATAGCACCGCACTCCTCACTAAGTGCAACAGTTTCATTATCTTCAAACTTCATTTTCTTGTTAAGAATATCCTTCATAAACTTCACATAGCTTGGCATTTGTTCTAGAGCTTCAGCAAATGGAATATTAATTGTAAGCTTCTTAAAAATTTGCATAAATTTTCAAAATTGCTTATCTAGCTTTTATTATCGAACCCTCTGAGGAAATGGTGGTGGTGGTTTTTCCAAGTCAACTTTAAGTGGAGAAATACGTATTTATAAACCTTTCGAAGCGTCCTCTCTTTTGGTTCTTTTTGGTTCTTCAATCTCTTCTCTCTATACTTCAGTCTCTTTTTGAACTCTCCCTTCCAATTCTCTTTCGCTTCTGACTGCTTTTACTTGCTTTTTATTTTGATCTTCTGGATTTACTTCTGTATTACTAGGAAATGTTCCTTGGGATCTGTTACTTAATGAATTTATTATTTGTCCCAATTATTTCTCAAAACTTTTAATTGTAGCTCCTTGACTTTGTAATTAATTTTCCATTTGTAACACCACTTCTTCTATAGACAACATCTTCTCCTTAAATTGTGGAAAACTGTTAAAAATTGGAGGATACGTAGGTCTATAATTATTATTCGCTTGGTTGTTCCAATTTCCCAATGGGTTTACATGATTGTTCCCCTATTGTTGATTACTACCACCCAAAGTATTATTCCAGTTAAAGTTAGGATGATTCTTTCAACCTTGGTTATAATAATTTGAATATGGGTTATTTTGCTTGTTGTTTATAGCATTCAAAATCTCTAATGATGCTTAAGAATCTACCATTTAGCCTGATGTCGGCACTATTTTTGGTGTGAGGTTTGCCCGTAAGAAGCTGTCGGTCATCGGAATTGAAATCCCGTTGCCCGCTTCTGAAGGACGTTTTTAAAAAAATTTTAATTTTGAAAAAGATAAAGTCAAACTGACCCCATAATTTTCATAGTTTAGATGAAAGAGCACTTTATCTCAAATCCTGTATCTATCCCGAAGGATGAACGCAAGAATTGAGAATGAGGCTCGATCAAATAAACTAAAGAAAGGGATGACATCCGGGTGGGCGGCGAAACCAA
>NW_018237067.1:407802-421605 GCF_001263595.1 Phalaenopsis equestris | reverse complement strand
TTTTGATCAATTTTGGGTATTTTGGCAAAATTTGGGAATATTAGCCAAATTTGGGTCCCAAGGGCAATTAGGTAATTTGGAGGTGCCTAGGGGCAAAAGACCAAGTTAAGCATTCCACATAGAATTGGATAAATATCCATTCTAAATGAACCATGGATTAATATATTGTGAAGATATGGTGTATCTTAGTTCCAAGTCAACACCCCGGGTCAACCCTAAAGCCAAGTAATCCTGTAGGGATTCTTCTTAAATTCTCTTATAATGATCTTACCTACTAAATGCTAGAGGTTAAGATCAATATGTGGAATTTCAAGTTGAATAAAAAAAAAAAGAGTTTTGAATTTCTAATAGTGGGGTACCTCTTCTAGTTTTCTAAGACTAGTCAATAGGAAAGTCCTATGGCTAGACCTAGGCTACTAAAGAAGTTTTCTAGACCTCAACCAAAAGTGAGGTCAACACCTGATGAGTTCTCTTCAATCATGGAAATTGGTTGAGAAAAATTCATTCCAAATTAGTATAACTTCCTTGAAATTGCAATAACTTGATTTACTAACATGACAAAAGCATCGGATTCATTAATATTGGCTACTTTTTTAAGATTTATCCTTTTAAGATTTACCCTTTCACCCTTTCGGAAGGCCATTGAAAATTATTTGTAGTCATTTCTTCAATTAAAGCATAAGCGTCATGAAATATTTTTGACATCAATGAACTAACATTAGCTGCATCAATAATAGATCTAAGAGATCCAGCTAATCCATTGTAAAATGTTTGAATTATTAACCAACAGGTATAACATGGTGTGGACACTTTCTTAAGAGTTCTTTAAATTGTTCACATGCTTCATAAATAGATTCCCCTTCAAACTGATAAAAAGATGTAATAACATTTCTAAGCTTCGCAGTTTTTTATGGTGAAAAATATTTAGCATTGAATTTCTGTGTTAAATCACTCCAAGTTCTGACAGATCCAGGTGATAATGAATGTAACCATATCTTAGCTTTATCCCTCAATGAGAAAGGAAATTAGCATCATTTGATACACCATCATATTTAAATATAGTACATAGTTTTAGAAAATTGGCAAGATGTAAATTTGGATCTTTGGTTAGTGCTCCCCTAAATTGATTATTTGATACCATTTGGATAATAACAGGTTTAAGTTCAAATGAATTAGCCACTATAGCAGGTTTTTTAATACTACAATGAAGTTCATCCACCATAGGGTTTGCATAACCTCTTAAAGGTCTAAATTCTTCAACATTTTGATTATTTTGATTTGCCATTTCTTAAAATAAAATAAAAACATAAATAAGAACTTAATATAAAAAAAAACACTACAATATTCCTATAATAAATCTTAAATTTTAAATAAGCCTTTATGAAAATAAAATTTTTTTCTTTTTATAAATTCTTTTGAAAATTTTACAAATTTCTGTAAATTTTTATCCCAATTCTTTCTATATAAATATAAAATGCGATGTATGTGATTATATGCTTAATTTTTTTAATAGTTATTCTTAATTTGCACAATTTCAAAAACTTAATCCAAAGCAAAAACTAAGTTTTCTACCATGAAACAAATAAGAATACAATTATAATATTTAAATATGGGATACTACACGAGTATACGTATCGTTATCAAGAAATATAAGACTTCTTCATTAAGCCCCGAATACGAACCCATAGGGAGATTAACAATATGCACTTTAAAATAAACTAGAAAGTTTAGATCACAAAAAATCTACTTCACAAAATATTCTTACTTAAACTTAAGAAGCTATTATATGAATGAAAATTCAATTCTTTTGTAACTTTTGATTTATTTAAATAAAGTAAGCAACTAATTACTTAACTAAATATTTTCAAGATGAACGCTATATAAATAAAATATATTTTTCCTTATCATGAATTAGTAATAAGTATAAACTTCTCTTGTGGAGGTATGCTAAATGTGTTGTGTCAAATAGGAGCAATAATATTCTTTACTCTTACTAGAAATGTTATAAAGAACATTGACTAATCTATAGTTTGAATAGCCTTGAAGACTAGTTAGATAGAAAAGATACTAGCTCTCACTCTAGAGTACCTTCTTCTCCCTCAACCTGGGGGCTAACATCCCGTATCAAAACCTAAAATTGTAAACCAAATTGGGGGCATTAGCTTGTCACTCTAAAGTCCTCTAATTTTACACCTTTGAAAAGTTTATTTCCCTATTTATTTGCACTCAACCCCATGAACTACATTTTCATTCATGAAATCATTATTTGATTCTAACCATTTGTTGATTGCGATAATATCATCTCGGATATTACATGTTCTTACAACATGTATTAACATCTTAATTGGCCAAATCAAGAAGTAAATGAAGTGCAAGGTTTCAAATCATCACATTTCAAATCATCAGGTTTCAAATCATCACAACTTCTTCCAACATTGAAGTGTAATACTTCACACAAAATCCTTTAAACACTTAATCACTTATCATTTTAAGGAAAAAGATAAATAAAATTACTCAGAAGTCATGGTACTCAGAATCTTAAAGAAAACTACTCAGAATCTATGGAGAAAACAAAACCACACATGAGTTTAAAAGTAGAAATCATGCACACAACCAGAAATCTAGATTTAAAACCAAGTGTAGTCACAATGATAAATATTTATCTCAAATCCTTTCCACTAAATGTCTTGAAGTTCCTTTGAATTATCTTCCTTCACTCACAATACAAACCAAAACTCAAAATAAAATGAAAGTGGTCGGCGGCGGTGTCGGCGGCTTGGATGAATGATAGCTTTAAAATCTGATGGGAGGTTGGCCTCTTGTCTTGATGATCCAAGTCTACCTTAAAAAAATCCAAAAGGTGCCTTGGTGTCCCTTTAAAATGTTCTTCAAAATGTGTCCACATTCAATGAGAATCTTCTAGAAGTTGCTTCCTCAAAAGCCAATTTAATGAATTTTTGTGTCCATGGGATATTTCCCATGTTTTTACCAAGAGTTGCTTCAAACAGATCTTCCAAAATTTGTCTAAATTCAATGAATCATCAAATAACTACTTCTGGAGCTTAAGCTTAGGGGTACCTGGTGCTTTGGCGCGACCCTCTGACGCTTATGCGTCAGTCTTGGGTGCTTAGGCGCCTCAGTTCATTTTTGCACCTTTCTTCAATTTTACTCTAAATTTTACAACCCTTTTTCACTTATTTTAGTATTTTTCATCCATTTGATTGTACCTGAAAGAAAAACACACAAATATCTTTCATTAAAACGTAATATCTAAAAAATAGGTATAAAAATTTGGATAAAAAATTATAAATTTTAGGTGTATCACCCCTCCGCGTGGTTCCACACCAAACGCCTCGAAACCCATTCCCGTATCTTATTACTTCTACTGAACTCTCCTAGACTTTAAAAGTACATAGGAAAAAAAGACTCAATCCTGCATGAAAATAATGTTTGCGGGAAAGCTCACAAGCATCTAACATATAATGAGCCATGCCTTATAAATGAGGAAGCTGAATAACACCTGCAAGCAAATTGTTAGAAATCATTACTTTCTCCCCCTATAATGATGTTTGTGTGTCCACATAGAGGCACGACTCCCTGCAGAAAAGTGCTCTAACACACTATCATACATATAAAACATGCAATCACACAACAAGCAAAATGCAAAAGAAAGATGCATGGCTAGGGCAACTAATCTAGAAAAGAACAATAGTCAAGCATCAAAAAGACTACCTATCACCCTAAGATTTAGCCTAACACACCATCTAATGAAAAGTTTCCTAAACTAGTGCCTAAGTGCACGGGGTAAGTCTTCAAGTATCGTATGAATTTGACGGGGTCGCCATGCTAGCCCCGTCCTAAAAATCCAAGGGATCCAAAGGATGTCATGAAGAGGGATGACACAAGTTAGATCCATTGGATCCTTAGAACACTCATACTTGTTCCAATCCTAATGACTTAACTCACATCGCTCACCGAGATTGATCCAACCAGCAATGCTCGTTAACGCATCACGGCAGACATAAGATCACGCTCACTATCCATGTAAACATGCAAATGCAAGTGAAAAAAGTCAAATGACAGAAGTGAAAACTGTGTCGTGAGGGTAGTGACTCAGAAAATTAGGTGCACTGTAAAGCTGACAACCTAAGTGGTTAGTGTTTCATGGAGGGAATGACCCAACGATGGGTGTGTCGTAGAGGCAAGGGCTCGAGAAATGTGTGTGCAATGGAGGCAGTGACTCGAGAATGGTCGTGCCATGGAGGTAGGGGCCGGACATTTGGATGTGTCGTGATGAAATGACCCGATCAAATGGGTGAGTCGTGAAGGTAGTGACCCAAAGGGTGAACGTGTAGTGGATACAGGGGACTGAGATATGGGTGTGTTATGGAGGTAGTAACCCGAGGATAGGTGTACCGTGGAGGCAGTGACCCGAGCATGGGCATGCTGTGGAGGCAAAGGCCCAAGGAAGGTTTGTCGAGGCTGGAGTGATCAAAGGGATGAGCTTGCCATGGTGGTAGCAGCCCAAAGGTGTACTGAGGCGACACTGACCTAAAAGGGATGGGCATGCCATGACGACAACAACCAAAGGAAGGTTTGTCAGGGAGGCAATGACCAAAAGGGATATGCATATAGGTAGGTAAACATGCAAACAAACATGCATATGTACACACACAACATGCAGTGGTGTAAGTGGCGGATCAAACCAAAGTGATTGGTTGACTGGGCTGGGGCGGCCAGTCGAACCAAAGTGATCGGTTAATTGAGCCGAGACAGCCGGTTAGAGTGAAGTTAAATGCTCACTAGGCTAGGGTCACCGGTCTGAGCAAAGTGAGACGCTCACCTGGCTGGGGCGGCCGGTCTAAGAAAAGTGAAATGCAAACATGCCCAAAGAAAAATGAATGAAATCTGAAGCAAACCAACATTCAAATAACCAACCAGGCTCTTGCTAATGACCACTCCTGTGAAACCAAGGGTTTGGACACTTAGATGTGTGGCATTACTGCCTCCAATTTTGGTTAGGAAATATGGGGAGTTTCTGCCTATTTTTTTAACAGGAAACTCTTTATGACATGGGGAAATGGTCTAAATAAAATAATTTTCCCATATCACAAACTACTCTAAACTTTACAATGCGAGCCAGCTACAAAGCTTCTCTCCATTTGTTAAGTCCGACCTCCTAATTTCTCTAAGTAAAACCAGGGAATCCATAGCAAGGGGAGTATGGGACTCCAACCCATCGAGACTTGTGCTAAGGCTCACAATAAAGGTGAGAGACTCGACTCTATGGAGGGTGTTTGTCCACGTAATGAAAATTTTAACCTAAAGACTAGTTCTAAAAAGACCAATGATCCATCACATAGGCACGTCATCGTGCCGACTCACGCACCCCATGTGGTCGATAAAACCTACACGCTTAGATACCACTAACCCTAGGGTTGGCTAGGATTTTCAGAGAAATCTCATCACCATGATGGTTACGGATACATTCTCTTTTCTTGCTCCAAGCCCGCTTCTTCACTATTACGGTTACAGATCGTGTACCTCGCAACGAATGAGAGAGCTAATGAGGACACAAGGTATGTAAAGTACCCAAAATAAATAATTTTGGCATATAAACAAATGGCCAAAACATACATTTGAGAAAGGGTCAGACATGCCTCTATATGCCTCAATGTCGTCCCCACCTCACTAATGGTTGGAGCTCCAGTAAAGGGAAGGCAGCATGGTCGTAGACGGTTCAAGTCGCTGGCCCCAAGGGAAGGAGGCCAATGAGGGTTGGAAAACTTAATATGATAAGGAGAATGGCAGGAAGGGTCTTAGGGTCAAGCCCAAGTGGGATGCACAGTGGTGAGGAGATCCAACCATATGCCTTCAGCCCCTGGTTGGAAAGGAGGTCGATGCGAGGTGAGGCCACCAGCAAGAGGAGGTCACCAGTGAGGTGACTAAGCTGAGGAGTAGCTTGACATGGGAAGTTTTGATTGAGTGATGTGATTCCAAACTTAGGACGTGCAAGGGATTCTGGCTGAAGGATATTTGGGAGGGAAGTGTTGGTCGGCAAGGAGCACCGGCCAACAGACTTCAGTTGTGACGACAAACTTTGGGACCGAAGGTCATGACGGCATCTAGACCACACAAAATCTTTCAGCACATGGCAAAATAGGTGTTAAAATGCTGTCAGCAAGGGGGAGACGGTCGGAAAGGAGCATCGATCTGCAGGCCTCGGGCGCGACAGGGAATGAGGTGCGAAGAAGCTGTGTCACGATAAGGTTTCGCTAGAGAAGGGGTGTGGCTTGAAGAGAATCTGCATGGATAAGGGAGGATAAATATGATATATATTTTTAATATTATTTTAATTTTATAATTATTATTATTATTATTATTATTATTATTATTATTGCTTGCGTAATTTTTTCTTGGACACAGCCTCATGGTGAAATGAACGTCCCTCTAGGTAAAATCGGTGTTCTGAACACAATTGTAGTCTGTTTTGTCATCTGGGGTTGTTTGGACCACTTTTTCAATGATAGCGCTAAAAACATAATTCACGCATTTTAAGACTACATGTGAAGTTGTAGCAAAATGGACATCCTACCTAGATAAAATTGATATTTTGGATGCACTCGAGTGGTCCGTTTCGCCATCCGGGTCATGTGAACAAGCTCACTAGTGGACGGGCCACATTGAGCTTGTTTTCTGTGCGATGCAGTGAGTAACACCTGCTGGCCTGACCAAATCCATCTGAGGTGAAAAATGCCGGCTGGCCTTTTCCTAGGAAAAAGCCAAAGCCGAGCAAAATGACCTCGCTACTTGCCCTCAACACGTGCCAAAAGTTCTCAAATGGATGTCTTGAGCTACAGGAGTCAACGCATGCATCAAGCAAGGTTGCATAGAATTCAAACAGACACCCTACACTTGTGACATTAAAAATTAATACCAGTAAAGGATCCCCAACAACTATGTTGTGTAGTCAAGGAACAGTGCACTTTTTGGAAGCTTCTCAGTTTTTGATCAAGCCTACGTTAGTAAGGAAGCTGCACAGCCTAAGCGACCAAAAAGAGCTAAGTACCCTAGGAAGAAAAAGCCATAAGAGCCTATCCACTCCTAGAGGGATGAGGAGGAATACACACGAGACATATATCCACCCCGACAGCTGGTTCAAAGGCCATAGAGGCATGACCCGAAAAAGTGGTTTAGAGGTCGTAAGAGCATGACCACAATCAGTAGGTTCAGGGATCATAGATGCATGACCTATGAATGGGTTAGGGGCCATAAAGGCATGACCTAGAAAAGTGGTTCAGAGGCCATAGAGGTATGACCACACCCAGTGGGTTTAGGGGCTGTAGAGGAATGACCTACAAATGAGTTCAAAGGACATAAAGGCATGCCCTAAAAAAGTGGTTTAGAGGCCATAGAGGCATGACCCAAGAGTGGACAAAGCATAATGCTTCAATTACCTACAACAATAAAGAGAAATTCCAAGGGACTTATATTCTTTCCTTTAAGGTTGTGCGAGGTAAGAAGGATAAGTTATCTCTTATAACCTGATCCTCACATGAAACTGGCTAAGTGTTTTTTTTGGTTCCTGCCGAGTGAAGCACTCATAGTCCAGTCAAAAGGCTGAGGAGCCCAGTGGATTCTGACTAAGACCACAACTAGTCAGGAAGGCCCGGTCATCTCGTGTGACTCAGGTCATCCATCTACAAGTGGAGGAGGAATGTTGAAGACTCATATCCAACTCTAATGATGTAGGAAGTGGTCATATCAGGAGGGAAAACACTAGAATTCACATCTAATTCTGAGAGTTGACCGAGGTATGTGACCTCAAACACCTCCTATAACAAAGAGAAACGCTCAGGGGCTCACAATCTACCTTATGGGATTTGCAATGTGAGAAGTATTTTTTATCTCATATAACCCGTATCATTTGTTATGTCTCCTTATAAGAAGATGACTAAGCATCTACTATGGTTCCCGTCGAGTGAGACACCTAAAAGGGGAACGCTGAGGGACTTACATCCAACCTGAGTGTTATATGAAATAATCATATCAGGGCGGGAACTGCTGGGATACACATCAGATCCTGAGTTCTTACTGAGATATGTGACCTCAATAATACCTGCTACAATAATGAGAAATGTCAAAGGACTTATATTCTTTTCTTAAGGGATATGCGAGGTAAGAAAGTTGAGTTATCTCATGTAACCTGAGTCATTTAATATGTCTCTTTGTAAGAAACTGACCAAGCATTTGTTGTGGTTCCTATTGAGGGAAACACCCCTAGTCCAGTCAGGAGGCTAAGGAGTCCGGTGGATTATGACTAAAACTGTAACTTGTTCAGTGACTGAGTAGTATAACTAGTCGGGAAGGACAGTTCATCTTGTGTGACTGAGGTCATCCATCTACAAGTAGAGGAATGCTGAAAGACTCATATCCAACTCGAATGATGTAGGACGTGGTCATATCAGGAGGGAAAACATTAGGATTCACATCTGATATAGATATCTGATCGAGGTATGTGACCTCAAACACCTGCTACAATAAGGAGAAACACCAAGGGGATCACATTCTACCTTAAGGGATTCATAAGGTGAGAAGTTTGAGTTATCTCGCTTAACTTGAGTCATCTGTTATGTCTCTTGTAATAAATAGACTAAGTGTCTATTGTGGTACCTGTCGAGTGAGACACTTAAAGGGGGAATGTCGAGGGACTTACATCAAACCCGAGTGTTGTATGAAATGATCATATTAGGAGGGGAACCACTAGGATTCACACCCAATCTTGAGATCAAACTCACATACGTAACCTCGGTAATACTGATACACTGAAAATATATGCATTTTTAGACCCATATTTTATACTTATTTTTGGTGATATTGAACTTTAATGGAAGGTATTTTGATGTTTTCTTGTAGGTTGTTGATTTTTAGGACTTAAAACAAAAAGGAAGCAAAAATGATGGAATTTGGAGTCAAAATGACATTTTTGAAGAAATACTCGCCGACCGCGCAGAATAACAGATAAGACTGAGAATTTTACTCAGCGCCAACGATGACAGAAGAGCATCGACGACGCCTTTAAAGAGAGAGCAGCGAAGTAAATTGCGGGACACTAGCACCGACGGTGCTAATGTCGGTTCAGCCCCTGTTTCTAGAAGATTTGATGTATTTGGATGATGTTTGAAGAGATTTTGGAGGCATCTCTTGGAGAACCAGCCCTAGGCTCTATTTGGGGCTGAAATTCATCAGGAAACAGACTCCTTGACTCCATCAATCCTTGACTCCTTGACTCCTTGACTCCTTGACTCCTTGACTCCTTCACTCCTAGTCTCCTTCACTCCTTCACTCCTTCACATTCCTTTTCGCTCCACAACGTTACACTATTGCCATTCCTCGCCACCATTCATTTTCTTACATACCATACACTTTTCCATCTTCGTTCCGCCACCATTTTGGAGTCTATTAGTGAGTTTTCTTTTATAATTTAGAGTTTTTGTGTTGATATTAAGTGTGAAAATTTCTATAATAGTGTTAGAGAAGGGGAAAAGTGAGAGATATCTTCTTCTAGCATTTCTAAGGAAAGGCTACCAGGGATTTGCATTAACAAAGAGTTTCAGATAAGTGTTATTTGTTTATTCGTGTGTATGAACTTTCTTTTATATTTGAAATTTGTGTTTTGTTGTATCTTTCTCATGAAGTCTGAGTAGTTTCCTCTATCTTTCTCATGAAGTCTGAGATACGGTGAAATGAAGAGATAACATGGATGTGCCAATATTAAAATATAAAATTAAAATAGATGATTTTTCAACTCTGAACTTAATTTACTTTTCGATTTGGCCAATTGAATTGTTAAAATGTTTTATGAAACATATGATCTGGGAAATGGAGTATGAGTTCTACAACAGAGTGAGAATCACATTTGATTTCATGGAGGAGAAATTCGTTCATGGAATTAAGTGCAAATAAATAGGGAAATATTCTTTGTTGGGTGTAGAATTGAAAAATCTTTAGGGTGATAGACTAAAATAACCAATTCAGTCTTAGAGTTTAAAAATTAAAGTGAGAGTTAGTCTTTAGGTGAAGGGAAGTGGGAGCTCTGGAGTGGGAGTCGGTATCCTCCTAGCCTAGTCACAGATTTAGGGACTAAACCTGGGATTAGCCAATGATTTTCAATGCATTGTATCAGGGTAGAGAATTAAAATTGCTCTTATTTGGCACAATACATATTATAAACATTTATCTCATCTCATTTCACCAAAACCTTATTGTAGTGGGAAACATGCTTTTTCTCATAAGAAATCTTCATTGCATAAACATAGTTAGTAGATTAGTAGTTACTATTTAAATCTTGCATTTTTCTTTTGCTAATAGTTAAGTAATTTAGTTTTTATCTCAACATTCAAAATTAGTGATAGTAATTTCATTTGACTTTCTGTGAGTTTTCTAGTAAAATTTATCATTACAAATTTAAACCTTTCCCCTGGGATCGATATTTGGGCCTTAAATAGAAAGTTCATTATTACTTGATAACGATACATATACTTACACAGAATCACATTAATAATTGTCTATACTTATATATATTTTACACAACTTACTTTTAGTACACAGATCAAGTTTTTGGAGACGTAGTGGTGTCAACTTCATAAATCCTTACATATAAAACAATCGGGATCAAGTTTTTGGCGCCATTGCCGGGGAAGGTAACTGTTAATCTAAATAATTTTGAAAAATTAGGAAATCTAAAGATAATATATATACCATAAAAATACAAAAGAAAATCAAAAATCAAAAATCCAAAAAGAAATATATTTTTATTTAAGCGTGTTTATTTTTTAAAAAATTTTACTTTGCTTACTTTATTTATTTATGCGAAATATTGGATCTGAAGGTTTAGAACCTTACGATTCATAATTAGAATGTACTATTAGAAAAATTCAAAAACAACAAAGAGAAATTAAAAATTTAAAAGAGATGTCAAATAACTTAGATAATCCAATAAATGAGAATCGACATAGACCTTTAAAAGATTCTGCAAATCCGACAGCAGATGAACTTCACTTGATTATTTAAAATCCTGATGTTGCTGCTAATTCATTTGAGCTTAAACCTGTTATTATCGAAATGGTACAAAATAATCAGTTTGGAGGATCACCTACTGAAGATCCGAGTGTCTAATGATGTTGTTAGGCTTAGACTTTTTCCTTTTTCCTTAAGGGATAAATCAAAGGCTTGGTTTAATTCATTAGCACCTGGATCTATTAGAACTTGGGGAGAACTATCACAAAATTTCTTGGCTAAATATTTTCCACCCTTAAAAACTGCTGAGCTTAGAAATGATATTACATCATTTTGTCAGTTTGAAGGGGAATCGATATATGAAGCCTGGGAAAGATTTAAAGATCTTCTTAGAAAATATCTACACCATGCTTTACCAGATTGGTTAATAATTCAAACATTTTACAATGGATTAGTATGATCACTTAGATCTATTATAGATGTTGTTGCGGCTGGATCATTAATGTCAAAACCTTTTGATGAAGCATATTCTTTAATTGAGGAAATGTCTACTAACAATTTTCAATGGCCCTCTGAAAGGGTAATTCCTAAGAGAGTAGCCAGTATTCATGATTCTGATGCAATGTCTATTTTGGCATCTCAAATTGCTGCTATTTCTAAAAAGAATAATCAAATGGGAGTGAACTATTCTCAAATACCCCCAGTATTAGAGAAAAATTCACTATGATAGATTATTGATACTCAATCATCTTATGAAACTTTAAACGCTATAAATAATCGAAATAATAATCCTTATTCTAACTATTTTAACCCTGGATGGAAAAATCACCATAATTTTAGTTGGAATAATTATAACAATTCGGTGAATCCATCCAAAAATCTGAACAATCAAGGAAATCCTAATTATCGACCTTATTATCCTCTGGGATTTAACTCTAACCCTAACCCACAATTTAAGGAAAGAAGTTGACGATGGAAGAAGTGATGTTGAATATGGGAAATCAAATACAGAATCAAGGGGCTGCTATTAGAAATACTGAAAATCAGTTAGGACATATTGTTATTGCACTTAGTAATAGACCTTCTAGAATTATTTCGAGTACTGTGGAAGTTAATCCAAAAGATCAAAATAAAGAGAAAATTAAAGCTATTCAATTACAAAGTGGAAAAGAAGTTGAAATAGGGATCCAAAGAGAAATTGAAGTTGATGAAGAGAAAAAAGAAATGGAAAATGATCAACATGAAAATGAACAAACACAGGTTTCTTTAGAAAAGCCATTACCTCCGTTTCCTCAAAGACAAAAATAGAAGAACAAAGATATACAATTAAAAATTTTTTTGGAAATCCTTAAGAAGTTAATGATAAATATTCCTTTTGTTGAAGCTTTGGAACAAATGCCAAGTTATGTGAAATTTATGAAGGATGTACTAAATAAGAAAAGGAAGTTTATAGATCATGAGACCAATGCACTCAGTGAAGAGCGTAGTGCTATTATTCAGAAAAATCTTCTTAAGAAATTAAAAGCTCCTGGTAACTTTATTATATCTTGTGCAATTGGTGAAAAGTTTTATGGAAAAGCTTTATGTGATTTAGGAGCGAGTATCAATCTTATGCCTTTATCGATCCTTAAACGTTTATATTTGGGAGAAATTTCCCCTACTACTGTAACTCCTCAGTTAGCTGGTTGGTCAATAACTTATCCAAATGGAGTTATAGAGGATGTACTAGTAAAAGTGGATAAATTTATTTTTCATGTAGACTTTATAGTATTGGATATGGAGGATGATAAAGAGAGTTAATGATCAAGAAGTGAAATTTAATATAGCAAAAAGGAGAATTAATAATGCAATAGAAAAAAATAATGAATGTTTCAGGATGGAAGGAGCTGATTATCTGAGTAATGAACAATTTAAGAATGAGTTCGAAAATAAATTAAAGTAAGGAGAAATTTTTTAGAATGAAGATGAAATGAAAGAAGAAGATTTGGATTATATTCGGGGCAAAGGATTGTAAAAGTCTTATTCCTTCAAGTATTAAACCACCTGAACTTGAATTAACTATAAAACCACCTGAACTTGAGTTGAAAATACTGTCGAGCCACTTGAAGTATGTGTTTCTGGGAGACTCATTTACCTTACCTGTTATTATATCTTCTGATTTAACTGAAATTCAAGAACAGAAGTTGATATAAATGTTAAAAAGTATAAAAAAGCTTTTGGATGGACTTTAGCAGATATTAAAGGAATTAGTTCTTCAATTTATATGCACAGAATTTTATTAGATGAATAATATGAACCTAAAGCTGATCCTCAGAGAAGATTAAACCCAATAATGAAAGAAGTTGTTAAAAAAGATATTTTAAAATTCTTAGATATTGGAATTATATATCCTATTTCAGATATTTCTTGAGTAAGCCCAATTCACTGTGTTCCGAAGAAAGGAGTGACCGTTAAAAAAATCAAGAAAAAAAATTAACACCAATAAAACAAGTAACTGGTTGGCGAATTTGTATTGATTATAGAAAATTAAATATGGCCACCAGAAAAGATCACTTTCCTTTACCTTTTCTAGACCAAATATTGGATAGATTGGCTGGGAATAAAAATTATTTCTTTTTAGATGGATATACCGGTTATCACCAAATTCCAATTGCTCCAAATGATCAAGAGAAAATAACATTTACAAGCTCATATGGAACATTTTCTTTTCGTAGAATGTCTTTTGGACTATGTAATGCACATGCAACATTTCAAAGATGCATGATATCAATGTCAATTTTTAGA
>NW_018237067.1:401683-407786 GCF_001263595.1 Phalaenopsis equestris | reverse complement strand
AACATGGAATGGAAGTGTTTATGGATGATATTTCAGTATTCAAAACTTCATTTGAATTATGTCTTAATAATTTAGAAAAACTTCTGGAAGTATGTAAAAAAATCAACCTAGTGTTAAATTGGGAAAAATGTCAATTTTTGGTTACAGGAGCTAATATGCTTGAGCATAAAATTTCTCAAAAAGGCATGGAGTGGAAGGAGATCCTACAAAAGTCCAAGTTATAGAAAAATTACCACCTCCTACTAGTGTTAAGGGGTTGAGAAGTTTTCTAGAACATACTAGTTTTTACAGGCGCTACATAAAAAAATTTTCAAAAATAAATAAGCCGCTATGCCAACTTTTAGAAAAAGGTACAAAATTTGATTTTGATGAGGAGTGCATAAAAGCATTTGAATTATTAAAGAAAAAATCAGTCACTGCACCTATAATAGTACCACCTGACTAAGAAAATTTTTTTGAAATAATGTGCGATGCTAGTGATTATGCTATTGGGGTTGTATTAGGACAAAGGCACGATAAAGTTTTTAAGGTTATATATTATGCTAGTAAGACTCTAAATGATGCTCAAATTAATTATACTACTACTAAAAGAGAGTTATTAACTATTATTTATGCCTTTGATAAATTTAGATCTTATTTAATTGAAATTAAATGTATAGTGCACACAAATCATTCTGCTATTAAATAATTAATGCAAAAGAAGGACGTTAAACCAAGATTAATTAGATGGATACTTGTATTGCAAGAGTTTGATTTTACCGTAGTTGATAGAAAGTGAAATGATAATCAAATAGCTGATCATTTATCTAGAATAAAAATAGAAATATTAACTAATTTTGCAAATGAAATTTAAAAAAAATTCCCTAATGAACAGTTATATAGTATTGATGAAATGGATGTACCGTGGTATGCTAATATAGTAGCTTATATATATTACTTGCTGTTGATTTTATGTCCAAATAGATTGAAGCCATTATTGTACCCAGATGTGATGCTCGGAGTATTTCTAAATTTTTAATTAAAAATATTTTTACAAGATATGGAATGCCAAGAGTAATTATTACTGATAGAGGATCTCATTTCAGGAACAAGAGAATCGAAAAATTGATTAAGAAATATGATATTATGCATAGATTCTCTACTGCTTATTATTATTTTCAGACTAGTGGTCTAATAGAGATATCAAGTCTTGAAATCAAATGCATTTTAGAAAAATCTGTAAATCCTTGTAAATTGGGGTGGTCTGCAAGACTAGATACTGCATTATGGACATACATAATTGCTTATAAAACTCCTAAAGGAATGTCCCCATACAGATTTATTTTTGGAAAAACATGCCACTTACCAGTAGAATTGGAGCATAAAGCATTTTGGGCTATTAAAGAATTTAATTTTAATCTAAAAGATGCTGGTGAGAAAAGATTATTGCAACTCAATGAACTTGAGGAAATAAGAAATGAAGAATATGATAATGCAAAAATTTATAAAGAGAAAATGAAAATATGGCATGATGGGAAGAATATTAAGAAAAAATTCAAACTTGGACAAGAAGTTATATTGTATAATAAAAGATTGAGATTGTTTAGAGGAAAACTAAAATCCATATGGTTAAGACCATTTAAAGTGATTAAAGTCTATCATTATGGAACTGTTGTTATCATTATGGAACTGTTGTTAAACTGTTGTTATTAAAGATCCTAATAATGGAAAGATATTTAAAGTTAATGGGCATCATTTTAAACACTATTATTTAGGGCACATACCTCATTTTAAAAAATTTTTAATGTTAAGTCAACCCAACTAAACAAATAGTATATCGGGCTGATGATGTTAAACCAGGCACTTTGTGGGAGGCAACCAATACATATATGTTTATGTATTACCACTTTGTTTGATAAGTGATAATAATCCTATATAATTTCATTTATTATAAATTAAGTCAAATATTGGTATTGGAGGAAAATTTGAAATTAAATTGAACGAATATGAAAGTCACAAATTTTGGTCACTAGCGCCAACGGCGCCCAAGAAAACGGACTTTAGTACTGACAGTGCCAATCGGGAGCGCCGACGATGCCGAGAGTGGTTTGATGGTTCAGACGACTTTTGGGGGACATTGGCAGGATTTCTCTCCATAATAACCTCCGAGAGGTGTTTTTAAAGTCCTAAAAATTGCCTTAGATGACTAGAAACTTCCTATTTTCGGATTCCTTGGCTTCCAATTCCAGAAATACTTCAAGGTATGGAGTTTTCAATAGAAGAAAGTAAATTAGTTTCGACGCGCAGAGATTATATGACAAATTTATTATGAAGAAAATATTGATCAAGGATAGAGATTTTGTTAATCATGGATTGATCAATCCAAGTGCTCCGGTTGATAAGATCATTCTGCAAAGGCGATAGGAAGTTATGTGTTACACAACCGCTGCAGTTTTTGTACCTTTAGTAAAGTGTACCAGTGGTGAAGGAATTCTAGGCCAACTTACATGAAATTACCCAAGGAGTTATCTTCGTACAAGGTAAGGCTATACCATTTACTCTTGTGAGGATTAATGAATTCTATATGATAGAAAATGTTTCAATCTATCATTATACAAATTTTGTCCCTACATGAGATTTGATGCAAGAAGTCTATAATTTTCTGACAGATGAAAGTGATATGTAGGAAGTATGAGAAAGTACGAGATGATACGAGATGAGGGATATATTAGTTTCTCTGCTTCATCACTTAATCCAATTTCAAAGCAGTGGCATTTCTTTATTTCTGCAAAATTATTCCTTACTATGAAGATTAGTAGAGTCACCAAAGAAAGTGCTATTTTAAATTACTGCATTCAAATGGAAAAACCCATTGATATATGGTCAATCATATTTAAATCTGTTATGAGTATCATTATGAATGGGCCAATTTATGGACTTGGGCATCCTACAATTTTTCTGATTTGCAGTCAATCTCAAGTGCCATATGAAAGTTGGGAAAAAGTTTTACTACCTTGGGAGCCCATGATCTTTATTGATGATAATTATGTTGGAAATCGAAATGAAGCATTAAATGCTATTATAGATCATTCTTCACATGCTTCAACTCCATTAATACCACAAACAGTTGGAAGTTCACTTGCTTTGGAGAAGAAATTGAAGAGAATTGAAAGGGAACTTCAGAGTATTATGAATGCAGTGGGAGATCTTAAGTACCTTTTTGATCACCTAGATTGGAAAATGAAAGAAAATTTTGATCATACTGGAACTTTTGAAGCAGGATTAGTTCAGATGTTTAGAGAAAATGGGTGGATCGAAGAAAAATTGACAGATCAATTCTCGTACCGATCCTTCTACAACATATATGTTCATTATCAATCCATAGCAGATATTAGAGGAGAATAAAGCACTGAAGAAGTGGTAGAATAATTGAAGACTTTGGATTCTATATTTTTTTAAGAATATTTATGCATTTAATGTAATTGTGTGGATTGGATTTGGTTTAGTTTATTTTGCTTTAGAATTTTGAACTTTTATTATTTGTATAGTTTTGTGTCAGCATTTAGTGTTGTGGCTTGATTTTGATGTTGATTTATACTTAGATTGCTTAATAGGTGTGAATATTTGATTTGAAAAATGTGTTTATAAAAAGTGTATTTTATAAAAGTTAGTTTGTTGTTGTTTGTGAAAATGATTGTTTGTGAAATGTTTATTTGTGAGATATTGTTAGATAAAAATTTATGTTTAAAAATACTAAAAAATTTTTGAGTAAATTGAAAGGAAATTGAAAATTTAAAAAATCCAAAATTGAATTTCTGGCCTTCAGCGTCGATGGCGCTGGAATGGGCGTCGACGGCACCTTCAACCCGAGAGTAGCCCTTAACCCCTTAAATTCACGGTTTTTATTGCAAACCTGCATTTTCCCCCTTGAGTTACCTTCAACCTTCGGTTTTCACACTTAGGCCTTGATTTTGGGTGAATTTGAGGCAATTTAGAGGCAAAGGAACTTCGGATTTCATCTTCTCTAGGTAAGAGCTACACTTTAAACTAATTTTTTTTTTTATTTTCACCAAGGATTTTTCTCACATTGCCTAGATCGAAAAGTTTTGGTATTTTTTTGAGAGATTTTGAGAAAATGCTTTGGTGAAGAACTCTTACATAGTGGATCTAAGTTTAAAGTGCTTTACATTTTGATTTTTGGAATTTTGGAATTTATTCAGATTTTTATCAAATTTTTCTTAAATTTCCTATGGCACCTAGAGCGAGCAAAAGAAAAACAGATTATGACGAGCCAAATATTGTTAGCTATAAAGCTAGTGCTCGATTTCATAGTCTTTGTAAAAATAAAAAAGTGATTCTGGATCGTGGTTTCAAAAATCCAGGAGGAGAAGTTGAACGATTAATTATCGTTCGATAGTGGGAAAATTTCTGTTATTTTACTGCTGATGCGATAGTTAGGATAGTTATGGAATTTTATGCCAACTTTCTGGAGGGTTCTAATGATTTTGTTTTTGTTTGTGGAAAAAGGGTGGAGTTTACTCTAAGAAAAATAAATGAGTTTTATCAGTTAGAGGATGTTTATAGATGCCAGTATCATTCATTTTCTGCTGCAAATGAGGCCTTATATGAGGTAATTTCTTTTCTGACTAGTGAGAAATGGGCTTGGAAAGTAAAGAATGGAGTTAAAGTCAACTTTCCCCTTTCTATGGTAAATGTAGTATCTAAGGTCTGACATTATTATTTCTGGGAGAATGATTCCAATAAACCATCATAGTGAGGTGACCAAGGATAGAGTCATCCTGAACTTCTGCATTCAGCAAGTGATGGACATAAATGTAGGCTCTATTATTTATATGAACACTCGATCAATTGCTCTGGGAGGGACCATTGGTGGATTGGCACACCCTGCTCTTATTTACACACTTTGTGAGCAGGCAGGAGTTGGTTTCAGACCAGATGAGGAGAGGATTGAGCCTTAAAGACCTATTAGGCCTGCAAACATTAAGACTTATGAGTCCCATGTTGATTAGAGAGCTAGAAGTAAGGGCAGGGATATTCCTTCTACTTCTAGGACCCCTACTTTTAGTGAGCCTACTTCTAGTGACCCAAGTAACAGGGAAATATTGGACTATATGAGGATTCAGTAGGGGGATATTTTGTGGATGGCTCATAGATTACAGAACATGGATGCCATAAATGCTCATACAGATGATTTGATTCGGCAGAAGTTTAAATATGATGCTGCTTATGATGATGCTTTAGTGACATACTTGAGGAGTGATCATTCAGTTCAGTTCCCTATTCACCCTGTTTATACTCCATATCAGTAGTAAAAGAAAAATTGGATGTTGACGAAGAAGAAGATGATGACTGGTGATCTTTTTGTTAGTTTGTATGTGATTGTACTTTGTGACTATGTTATGTGTTTTCTGATATTGTTGAGATTGTTTATTATATTTTGAGATTGTTGTTATGTTGTAATGTGAAACTATAATTTGTAAAAATATTTTTATTTCTAGAATTTAGTTTAGTTATGTTTTTAGTTTCAGCAGTTTGTTATATGTATTGTAATTAACTCTTTCTCAGCAGATTTTATATGTATTATGTGCAATTTAATGTTTTAAGCCTTGTAGTTTTTTACATTAGCACCTGTAGTATTTCAGAATTTATTTTTAAGGGGGGGGGGGGGGGAAGAAAAATTAATTTAAAAAAAAAGTAAAAAAAAGTAGGAACTTAATTTTATTTATCCTCATTTAACCATATTTTCAAAACTTTAAATTTAACATGTTCTTTAGTTTTAGGAGTTAACTTTAGATAACTATATTTATGTTTCTAGATATATAGTAAATTTAAGTAAAAATTTTCAATAATAAAGGTTAATTCTAGAGAATAAGGTATTTGGTAAAAGAGAATAAGAGTATGTTTTTCTATTTTAAGTAAAGAAATTTGTATTTTTGAAGTATTAAAAATCTTAAAAGATTAATGTAAAAAGAAAAGAATTAAACTTAAAGAATTAAACTTTATGAAATCAATTTGTTAAGTGAAGAAATGTGAAAAGTTTTTTACTTTAAGAAAAAGATAGTGAAGTTTAAAATCATTAAAGATTATCGAGATATAATAAAGT
>NW_018237067.1:400862-401599 GCF_001263595.1 Phalaenopsis equestris | reverse complement strand
GAAAAGAAAAGAAAAAGAAAAAAGAAAAAGAAAAAAATGTGGGGAGAAACTTGAGGAGATGCCTAATTAAAAATTGACTTCACTTGAATCAACTTAAGGGAAAAAACTTGGGCACATTTTCTAAACTTTTCTTTGAATATTAGCTTTATTATTAGTAAAGTTTTATGAAGTTCTTTTTCATATGAATATTTTAAGTGACTTTAATATGACAAATTCTAATTTTCTTGAAAGAAATAGTGGATTAGAAATATTGGACTTAATTGCTGAATATCCTTACACCTTTAGTATTAACTGGAGTTGTTTTGAATTTTTTTTAATTTATACTATTATGTTTAGAGAACTAAAATATAGAAATCTAGAAGTTAAATTCTTTACCATAGGTCTTAATTTTATGTAGTAGAAGAGTTACTTGAGGACAAGTAACATGTAAGTTTGGGAGATTTTGATTCACCGAAAATATATGTTTTTTTAGACCCATATTTTATACTTATTTTTTGTGATATTGCACTTTAATGGAAGGTATTTTGATGTTTTCTTGCAAGTTGTTAATTTTTAGGACTTAAAGAAAAAAGGAAGCAAAAAAGATGGAATTTGGACTCAAAATGACGTTTTTGAAGAAATACTCAGCGTCGACCGTGCCAAGGGCAGAGCTGACTGCGCCAAGGGCAGCGCCGACAGGGCAGAACAATAGAACAGACTGAGAATTTTACTCAGTGTTGATGGCGCCAGAAGAGCGT
>NW_018237067.1:359103-400835 GCF_001263595.1 Phalaenopsis equestris | reverse complement strand
AGAGCGTCGACAGTGCCTTTAAATAGAGAGCAGCATATTAAATTGTAGGACAGTGGCGCCCACGACGCCAATGTTGGTTCAACCCTTGTTTCTAGAAGTTTTGACGTATTAAGAGATTTTGAAGTCACCCCTTGGAGAACCAACCTTAGGCTCTATTTGGGGCCGAAATTCATCAGGACATAGAATCCTTGACTCCTCCACTCCTTCACTCCTTCACTCCTTCACTAATATACTCCTTCACTCCTTCACGTTCCTTTTCGCTCCACAACGTTCCACCACGCCCCTTTTTCACCATTATTCATAATTCATTCTCATTCCACCACCACATTGGAGTCAATTAGTGAGTTTTCTCTTATAATTTAGAGTTTGTGTTGTGATATTAAGTGTGAAACTTTCTGTAAGAGTTTTGGAGAAGGGGAAAAGTGAAAGATATCTTCTTCCTGCATTTCTAAGGAAAGGCTACAAGGATTTGCTTTGAGAAAGAGCTTCAGATATTAGTGTTGTATGAACTTTCTTTTATATATGAAATTTGTGTTTTATTATATCTTTCTCATGAAGTCTGAGTAGTCTCCGTTGTATATGGTGAAATGAAGAGAAATGGTGAAATGAAGAGAAAACATGGATGTGCCAATATTAAAATATAAAATAAATTATGATAATTTTTCAACTCCAAAATTAATTTATATTTCAATCTGGCCAATTAAATTGTTAAAATGTGTTGTGAAACGTATGATCCAGGAAATGGAGTATGAGTTCTACAACAGAGTAAGGATTGCATTTGATTTCATGGAGGAGAAATTCATTCATGGAATTAAGTGCAAATAAATATGGAAATATTCTATGTTGGGTTTAGAATTGGAGAATCTTTAGGGTGACAAACTAAAATCCCCAATTCGGTCTTATTGTTTAAAAATTAAAGCGAGAGTTAGCCTTCAGGTGAAGGGAAGTGGGAGCTCTGGAGTGGGAGTCAGTATCCTCCTAGCCTAGCTACGGATTTAGGGACTAAACCTGGGATTAGCCAATGATTTTCTATGCAGTGTATTAGGGTAGAGAATTAAAACTACTCCTATTTAGCACATGACATATTATAAACATTTATCTCATCTCATTTTACCAAAATCTCATTATAGTGGGAAAGATGTTTTTTCACATAAGAAATCTTCATTACATAAATATAGTTAGTAGATTAGTAGTTTCTATTTAAATCTTGCATTTTTGTTTTGTTAATAGTTAAGTAATTTAGTTTTTATCTCAACATTCAAAATTAGTGATAGTAATTTTGTTTGACTTTCTGTGAATTTCCTAGTAAAATTTATCATTGCAAATTTAATCCTTTCTTGTGGGATCGATATTTGGGGCTTAAATAGAAATTCCATTATTACTTGATAACGATACGTATACTAGCGTAGAATCCCATTAATAATTTTCTATACTTATATATGTTTTACACAACTTACTTTTAGTACACGGATCAAGTTTTCGGCGTCGTAGTGGTGTCAACTTCATAAATCCTTATATATAAAAAAATTGAGATCAAATACCTACTACAATAAGGAGAAACATTGAGGGGCTCACATTCTACCTTAAGAGATTCGTAGGGTAAGAAGGATGGGTTAACTCATATAAATCAAGTCATCTATCATGCTCCCTTGGAGAGACCGACTAACAATTCAAATGGTCTAGTAGGCAACGAAATAGATGATAATAAAGCCAAAATTGTCAACAAATAAGATGCCCTCATAACAGAGCAGACTCAAAGATCATAGGGCTCGAGGTTCATCATAGTATATGGCTATGGATCCAATAGTGCTTTCATGAAAGCATACTAGAATGTCATATGGTTTGAGAGGAGTAAAGTGCTAGCTGCGCAGAGTTGCCTAGCGATCTGAGACGGGTCAGTAAATCTGAGTAAAGTGGTCTTCACAGTACGCGACATCATGTGAAGTGTCGGACTCTAAAATATCACCACCAGACACAAATCGGTTGACCAACTGAAGCAGTCTAAACCAATATGGCATATCCCTTGACGAGGTGATGAAAATCAATCAAGTCAAACATTGTGTAGAAGGGGTCGAATTAACAAAGTAATCCAACCTCATTGTACCTTGCGGACCTAAGTAGGGTAACTCTTCTGGAGAGTTCTGCGGGTGTGAAAATACCCAACTTAAGCATGGACTAATTGGCCTAGCATAGAGCTTGAATTAGTATGACATGCAACCTGACCTGGTGAGTATAATCAGCCAAGTCGAATATTAAATAAGACATGAGGTAGGCATCTTGCCTATGCATGTAAAATGGTACAGGAGATATGTATCTTGATCCCACATCAAGTGAGCAAGTATACAAATTAATAGTTTGAGGTGAGATGCTTGAAGTGTAGTTAAACATCTAAGTGTTCCAAAAAAACATGGATAGGTGGTTAAGCTGATACAACATGTTACTCAACGTGGTGGTCAGAACCAACAAAAATGATCAAGGCAAAGACATGGTTACATGACCAATATGGTCTAACCATAAGAGTACTTCTATGAGCACTAGTGAAGTGATCTTTATAGGGGGAATCTATGGATCAGCTGTTAAGCAGATACAACCAGGTAATCGAGAAAAAAAATGGGGTTATATGACCTAGAATGGTCTAACCATTGGGGTGCTTTAAAAGCACTAGCAATATGGCTCTCGCTGAAGAGTTTTGCGAGTGTGAGAATACCTGGCTTAATCATAAATTGATCAAGCTAGCATAGGACTCATATAAGTACAACATGCAACTAGACAAGGTGAGTAAGATCAACCAAGTTAAAGGAATCGCTAAAGAGACAATCTACAGATGTACCTACGGGAAAACTCATGTTGTAGATACCTTAAAGGTTTTGCCAATGCTTCGTAAAAAATTCAACATTTCATTTTAACGTGTTGGACAAGCTCAAGTCAATCAGAGGAGGCATAAAATAGGTGCTGGATGCATAGAGCGATCCGACCTCATAACACTTTTGTATGATTTTAGCAAAGTGATCCACAGTGGGGATTTCAGGTGATCCCACTTTAAGAATTTAATATGACTCTTGCTGGAGACTCTTTTCTGCGGGCATAAAGATGCCCATCTTATGCAGGACTAAAAGAGGCTACATAGTGCTTAAATTTGTATGGCACGCACTTTGAGATGGTGAGCAAATCGGCTAAATTGGTCAAAAATCATAGAGATATAAATGAGGGTTTGATAGATGACCAACCTCGGGGTGTTTTTAACAAGCCATGACTAAACGCAGACCTCGTTGGGGATTTCCTCCAGAATAAGCAAAGTTGACTTTATCGAGGAAAAAATCACAATCCAATCTGGCATTGAAGACCTCAATTAGGCATGAATCAGCTATGTGAGTGAGTGTTTTAACTCATATGACATACCTGCTGCCAAAGCAATGAATTACTTAAATCATGAGGACTGAGTGGTCCAGCTCGCATGGGATATCCTGGCCAATATTTTGTTATGCGAGACTCTCACTGGGGACTCCTCAAAATTTGATAGGGTAATTCTTGTCAGAAGGGTCACACGAAGTAACTGGATCACGTAATCAGATGAACACAATGGTTCATCTCAAAAGTGCTTCTATCAGTCTTGGCGAAGAGAACCCCAACGGGAATTCCTTAAAGGCTAGTAGAGTTGATCTTATGTGAGGAATATTGAAGTAGCCCAACCTGTATAAGGGTCTTTTATCAGTACATCCAACGAGGTGACCATATTGGGGATTTTAATGCAGGTATGAAGGTACTCCTCTTAGGCGCGAATCGACTAAGTAAGTTGGGTGTTGTAGCCAATGCAACATCCCTCTTCCTAAAAAGCGATAAGAATCTCTCACATCATGGGGATGTAGAGATGGGAGTTAGATTATGACGATGGTCTACCCACTAAAATGTCTAGCCTTTAAACTAAACCACATCCATAAAAGGATATCAAACATATTCATTCAAAGAAAGTGGGACAAGCACATTTTCCTTATTCATATGGATGAACGGGATGTGTATATCAACCATAGTCATGACGAGCAAGAGTAGTAGTCTTCGGACCTTGCATAGAGCAGATTGATGGAAAACTATGTAAGAGAAATGTGAGGCTTCTCTTATAGAGATTGGTAGTTGCACCAGGTATAAGCCTTCCGTAGGACTTCTATTTTGACCAAAAATGCAAGCTAGCAATCAAATTAATAGAAATACAAGGTTTCTCCAACATGAATCTATAGTGAAATATGGGTAATCTTTTGATAGATGCAAGGTGATCATAATAAGTGGTTCACATAATGAAGAGATTGTGAAAATCCATATTTACATATATCTTTGAAAACTGGATTATAAAGGGCATTTTCCTCATAAAGTACAATGAGTATAAGAAAAATAGGCTAATCAAAATATCTCTTCAAGTATCGCCTATTGATAGGGGGATTGGATGAAATTCATTTGCAACAACTAGCAATGAAGGTAGTTCAATTTTCAGATGAAGGGCTAATGGACCCTGAGGGTAAATGCGTAGAGTGTAAAGGTAGTGGGTGAAGAGCCCACGAGATGGAAAACCTTTCCTCAAATTTAATGGTCGGTGCACCCAGAGGGGCAACTCATAAAGCACGAAAACATCTGGGTGAAGAGTCGACGTACAAAGTGACAAATCAACTCTTGAGGAAGGATTGTCATACCCATTAGGTCAATGCACGAAGCGTGAAAACAAGTGGGTAAAAAATATTCATACAAAGAGGCAAATCAACTTCCAAGAAAGGACTGTCGAACCCATAGGGCCAACGTACAAAGTGTGAAAACACGTGGGTGAAGAGTCCACGTACAAAAAGGCAAATCAACTTCCGAGGAAGGACTTCCAGACTCATAAGGCAAACAAACAAAGCGTGAAGGTAGCAAGTGAAGAGCCCACGAGATGGCAAGCCTTTCATCCAATGTAAGGGCCACCACACATAAAGGTTTGACATATAATGTGTAAGGGTGGTGGGTGAAGAGTCCACACAAAAAAAGACAAGTCAAATTTTGAGTAAGGATTGTTGGACCCAGAAAGTTGATGCTAGAGTGTGACAACAGTGTGCAATGATCACATGAGATGGCAAGCCTTTCTTCAAATGGAAGTGATGTTGAACTCATAAGATCATTGCATAAAGTGTGAAAACACATGGGTGAAGATTCCACTTACCATGGCTAGTTATTCCTCTGTAGGAAGGGTTGTTGAACCCAGAGGGTCAATACATGAAGCATAAAAAGTTTTGATCGTTAGGGATCTCCATTTCAATGATTGGGTTTTTTCCCTACTCCTTATCCCTGACCTTGACCTCGGATGTGAGTTCTGTGGGAGTGTAGGCCCTTCAGCTGCATTGTAGCTTGATGTTCTTTTCTTTTTCCTTGATTTTCAGTTGTGGGTGAATAACCCAAAAGAAAGCAAGCCACTCTTCTGGAGGAAGGGATGTTAGACCCAGAGGGTCAACACGTAAATGTGATAAAGTATTAGGTGAAGAGCCCATGAGATGGAAAGCCTTTATTCCAATGGAAGGGCCACCGGACGCAAAAGGTCGACACACAAAGTGTAAACATGATGGATGAAGAGCCCACAAAGCTTCTAGGAGCATTTAATGTAATTCATATTTTTTTATTGGAATACATGTATTTTTTATTGAGCTCATTGGAATCTCTTTTTTCTTTTTCTTTTTTTTATCCTGGGCTAAGCAGCTATCAGTGGTGTGAGGTACCAAATTGACATGGTATCAAGAGCTCTCATGTAGGAATTATAGAATGATGAGAGGTTCCATGCAAAATATGAGATTTCGCAAGACTTAGGTTCAAGTGGGGTTTTCCCTAAGAAATATTCTCTAGCCCCTTTCCTTTAATTCTTCTCCCTTAGCCTAAGTAGGCCTCATTATTCGTATACGGGTGTTAAGAGAATATTTTGTTTTGAAGACGTCTTTAAATCCACTACTTATTTATCATCCATTCTAGTTTCACTTAAATAATTCTTTGAACATAATATCCTAAGGATCTTATCAGGAGAGTTTTGAGATAAGAAAGTTCTTTATATTGAGGTTTTTGATTTTTCCACTCACCTCAAGCTTCTTCTCATGAGTGTTGGCAAATTTTTAGTTTTGAAGCCTTTCACAATTTTTTTTTTTTTTGAGAATCACTATTTTTAGTGAGCTTCTTTTTGTTTTAAAGCAATTTCTTCTAACTAAAAAATCTCTTAAATTAAAGTTATTAGGATTTTATGACTCATTACTTGTTAAGCTTCCAGTGTTCCAACTAAGTCTAAAAGTAAGAGATCTAAATAGTCTCTCAAACTACTCACATCTCAATGACACCCATCTAGTCATTCTAAGGTTCTTTTAGGATTTAAGTGAAAGTTCATTAAATAAAGGGATTCAGTCATCAAGACTTAAAATCTTAAGAAGGTGCTTACATGGTCTGGCCCCAGTTTATCCTCGGGATCTATCATAGATTTAATTCAAGAATCATCAAAGGTGAACCAAAGACAAAATCAACTTAGGGGTGCAATTCCTTTCAGAACCATCTTAACAGCCTTTAGAAATTGGAGTTGGAGCTATAAGAGATGCAGAGATATCTTAGTCAGATAAGTAGAGAGATCTAACTGGTAACGTAAGATAGCGAGGTATCCTAACGAGTCATGGACTTATTGTAGAGACAGAATGCTCTAAACAGTTCAACATGACTATCAACGAGGTGATAAAAATAAACCAAGTCAAGAAAATCATATCCATGAGGTTGTATATGGGAGAGGGGACCAATTTCACAGTGATGCTCTATCACCAAGTGCAGATAAAAAAGTCAATAAAGTTCTAGATAGATGAGGCACTAAATCCTAATCAGGTTCAGAGTAGACTGACTAAATCAAATACTTAAGCATGTAGAATGGTCTTAGCAACAAAATGCACTCATCAAGAGGTTTATCCAAAAGGTGAACTATAAATCAAGTGAGGCACTCTCAAATAGCTTGGAAGATGTGTATCCCAGCTAAAGCATGGATCAACCAAGACTAGCAAAATGGTCTAATCAATACAACATGCCATCAACAAGAGATTTTTAGGGTGTTCCCCCTATCGGAATAAAAACATTTGTTATAGCCTTGCTTGATAAGGAGAAAAAGGTAGGATAAAGCTCTCTTCAAAGCAAAGACAAGTAAAATTGTCAAACGTTTAAAGTCATTCTACATGCAGCGTCGGGATATCATGAGACGTGGTGGCAATAATTTGCCTAACCCACTGGATACTTGTCAAACTAGGGCAATCAATCTCTGTGGGTGTTCCCTGGACCTCCATTTATCGACATAGGATAAATTCATCTAGTGCGATGAAGAGGAAGCCACAACATTTTCCTTATGACTTATGAAAAGAGTGAGCACATCAGGTGCAAATTAAGCCGCTACAACAGGATCATTAACAATACCTAGCATAATATTTGGTGCAGTGGCACTAAGTATCACACTAAGGGGCCCATGCAAGACTTCGGCGAGTTTCATAACATGTATGAAAGAAAGAAAATAGCCCATCCTCATAGCGGACTAAGAGGTGAACCTTGTTCTCCTACTACGAGGGCCTATATGACAAGAAAAATAAAGAGGTTTGCTTGGACATCTAAGGAATCCGGGTAAGGAACTTCGTTCATGGAAGAGGACCCAGTCCTCGTAGAGGAGAATTTGCTCATTCGATATTTCAATCTTCACAGTCAGAATATTCATAATGGCGTTATCAACACAGACTACAGACTCATAAAGATCTGCTTTTAGAGGAGGGAATAATCTCTAAGCAATCCTAGCTTGAGTATAGTCAGCACAACCAAGCAAAGGAGAGAAGCAATTCACAGCTGACAAAATTTGAGCGTCATCCTATGCTGGACCCGGAACAAGTTGTGTGGGGACCCGGTCCTAACCACCAGAAGAAGAAAAGTGATTCTCAACCAACAAGATTTAAGCATCAGCCCAAGTTGGAATCAAAGCAAGTCTTGGTGGGGACCTAGCCCATACCACCCGAGGAAGAGAAGTGGTGGTGGCATGGTCCACACAGCTAGACAAAAGAAGTCCTAGTGGGGACATGAACCACACTGCAAAATACAGTAACGTAAAAGGTAGCTCTAGCAAACCCAGATATTGCTACATCTGTGACCTAAAAATCCTCAGAGAAATGGAGGGACTATCAGAGAAGCTAGAAAACTCAAAAGAACATTGTAGCACATCGTGACTTGACCCGTTCCACAATTACATAGATTTTTAAGCTCTAAAAGTTGGTCAAATGCTTGACCCTATATTTTATAAATTTAAAATTTGATTTATATTTACACACTAGGGGTCCTACACAAGTATATGTATCATTTCAAGTAATATAGGGTTTTATTTTAAGGACCCAAGTATCGATCCCACAGAGAAGTGAG
Source organism: Phalaenopsis equestris (assembly GCF_001263595.1). Lineage (NCBI taxonomy): Eukaryota > Viridiplantae > Streptophyta > Magnoliopsida > Asparagales > Orchidaceae > Phalaenopsis > Phalaenopsis equestris. The sequence continues at coordinate 392,420 of NW_018237067.1, read as the reverse complement.
GTAAGAACTCCCTTAGGCTAATTCTAGTCTACTACTATCAAGCCTTTGTTTGGAATTTTGATTAAAGTGTTTTTTCTAATAACTATTTCTAAATGAAAATTTTAATTCTAAGGATAACTTATATGCATAAATTGGTTCGGAGAATTTTGAAATATTAAATACTTCCCTTCTCGTGCAATGACCTAAATAATATATAAGAATGAAATGTTTAGAATTTAATGTAACCAATGACAAATATGAGCATACTTATTTTTTCAGTGCTTGCATAGGACATTGACTAATCTAGAGTGTCTCACCAGCTTGTATAGTAGTGTTGAGTAGATTATGGCCTCTCACCTCACTTCCAGATTACCCACTCACTTCCAGATTACCCACTGTGCCCTTTCTATAGGACCTACTAGGGACCCTTACGATCAAAATCTAGACTGAATTAATAAATGAATCTAGTCTATCACCTTAGAAACATCATGTTTACGCCCATCAAAACTTATCTCTTTATCTATTTGGACTCCCCTTAGGTGATTGCAACGGCTCTGCACAAGATGAAATGTGGTACACACTAGTTGGTGAAATCATAGCCCTCCCCGGTCATTATATTTTGCAACAAATTTTAACTATACAAGTGATCAGTTTCCAAAGTTAATTAAGAGTCGAGGAAAACACTGTCACATTAATTAAATAAGAGAATATCTAAGCACATATAAATTCTTAAGCATGCATCTTTCTCAATGCAAAAGTAAACTAAAATGAAGATAACGATATAAGCAGTAAAAGTATTGATAAAATTAATTAATAAATTTTATGTCAACAAGGAACATATGTCTATCTACTCTCTTTTGATTGTATAGGTAAGCATAGTATTCTATTAGTTTTATGCAATTATTTGTCACGTAGAAGCATCTAATAGAAACATATTACTAGATTATATTTCCTCAAAAGTTGCATCGCCGCCTCAACTATTTTACTAGCCAACCGGTCATTGTGAGTGCACTCAAGTTGCAAGGTCACCGCTCTCCCGAGTCTTAGTTTCACTTACAACTAATTTTAACATAACTTATTGCCACTTAATTTATATCAATTAAGCAAAAGAGATCATGAAGCCACAGAGATTCTCATCACATGAAAATAAAAATAATTCTATTATAAAACAAATTTTCCTACACATGCTACTACTTCATATTAAAAGAAAAAAGTAAGAAAAAAACTACTTAAGAAGCATGGATAAAACACAACAAAAAAATTCATTTAAATCAAATAAAATCCACTTGAAAGTGTTTATAACGAATAAAAAAAAAATGAAGAACACAATACTTAGTTTTTTCCCTCTGAAAGAAAGAACAAAATCTCTCCAAAAAAATCTTCTGCTGATCCATGGGTCGCTCATACTTCCTTGCTCATATCTCTCAAAATCCATTGCCATTCTCTCCAGAAAATGTGGAAATCTACATCTCCATACTCACACCAAAATCCTCTCTCTAATTTTTCTAATTCTCTCCTAATTACTTCTCTAATTCTTCTCTCATGTGGGCGTCAATCCTCTCTATTTTAAGAGAAACCAAACACCTCTATTTTCAAAAACACACACCCTTTACTCCAAAAGACACACCCTTTCACTCCAAGAGACATTTATCTTCATTCAAATGTGTCTAGATTCATTAAATCACTCCATGGGGCAAGCAAGTTGACCATAAGCTTCCAGAACATCCAAGAATGGCCCGTAATCGCTCAAAACCCGTCCAAAAACCGTCTCGGGAGCTATAACACATGTTTAAAGTTGTGACTGTCACTATGGCGCCAGTCTAGGCACTATAATGCCACCATGTGGGCAGCACACTTATTTTGCTCCATTTTGGCTCTATTTTGCCCCATTTCATATCTGATTTGCTCCTAGTGTTATATTTACAAGATAGACATGAAAATAACTTTTTTTAAAAATTTTAATTTCATTCAAATACATGGGATAAATATGAAGGAGGGAAATACATATCAAAATGTGACAGATCAAAATTTTCTTCCCTATTTGATTTGGCTCCTAATTGCACCATTTTTGCTTCATTTTCTCCAAAGATCCCTTTCTTGTACTTAAAAATAAAATTATGCAAAATAACTTCCTTTAAAGTACAATATCATAAAAATGTACATAAAATGATCATGAAATGTACACTAAAAATAGGTAATTTTAAGGTTGACCACATCGCCATCTGATACTAGCCTCTTCCTCAAGAGAAAGGGCAATACCAATACGAGCTGCTACGATGAAAGAAGTGTCACATGCACAACTCCTTTTTAAAGGAGAGTACATAGCTAGCACCCAGTGGGGATGTGGTTTGCACAACCGGGGACAGTAGTAAAACAATTCCTTCTAGGGGTCGAAGGCACGTTCTAAACTGGAGTCGGGATGGGTAGAAATCTGATGCAGAACAATCTATTGAATTCGCAGGAATCTATTCCTAGGTTTTTTATCCTTTTTGCCTACTCAGGAGATAGGTGGATCCTCGGGAAAAAATGGAAAATAGAAAGTCAGGATAAAAGTCACGACGAACACAACATTTGTAGACCTACTACTAATAGAAGACTCACATGCCTTTGGCAAGGAGATTCGTGAGAACATAGAGGGAGAAGTCTAGAAAAGACTGTCAGGTGTTGTGGCGCATCAGTATTGATTGACGACCATTTTTTGCAAAAGAAGTGACGTGACACGAGCCACTGCAGCAAAAACAACTTGATACGCACGAATCCCCTTTTAAGAGGGAGGGCACAGAGTGAACACATTGAAGGGCATAGTGTTGACCTCATTTTGGTTGAGGTCTAGTCTTTCCTCTTTAATAGCCTAGGGTCTATCACTAAGACTTTTCTTTTGACTATTCTTAGAGGACTAGTAAAGGAACCCTCATCATTAGAAATACTAAACACTTCTTTGATCTGTTTGAAGTTTCTCATATTGGTCCTAACCTCTAACATTTAGTAGGTGGGGCCAATATGGGGGAGCTCAAATGGAGTCTTCATAGAAGTGTTTGGCCTTAGGTTGCGTGGCTTTGGTCAGTTTCACACACACCCACTTGATACCCCCCACTTACACTCACAACCTCAGGCTTTAGTTAAATATGCTTAGTTGGTCCCTTAAATTTTTGGGAAACTCATGTAGATGGTCCCTTAGGCCACGAGCCATAGGCTAGGGTTTAGCTGAGACTAGTACATGGAGGACCCAAAGTAAGGAACTCCATTGGTCCATGGCTCAAGTAGGGTGGTTGTGTGGTTGGCAACCCCAATCCTACCAAAATACCTAATTTAGTCTTCTACCCCAAAAATCTACCCAATTTACCAAACTACCCTCGAAAACCCAAAATTGAACAAAATTCCCAAAATTAACCAAAATACCCAACTTTGTTCAAAAATCATTTCAAATCATTTAAAATCACCCAAATTGTCCAAAACACCCCAAAATTTTCAAAATTACCAAAACACCCCTAATTTTGCCAAAATTACAAAAATACACATGGAGACCCAAACTATCCAAAAACCTTCAAAATAATTTCAAATGTCCTCAAAACCAATTTTAACCACTTCAATGAGCCCAATTTGATCAAGTTGACCAATTTTGACCAAGAGCCCCAAATTGCCCTTAAAGGCCCAATCACCTCAATTCACCCCCAATGTCCACCAATTTGATCTAATTTTCACCAATTTCAATTCTAAACTCAAATTCATCATGCCTAAGATTGATTGAAACCAAATCCAATCCCAATTGGATCCAATTCCTAACCTAAATCCTAAGCCCAATTCAAAATCCCCAATTTGACTCTAAGCCAAAATTTCACCATTTTGAACCCCCAAACCTATCCAATTGCCCTAATTTTGAATCTTAAACTCTTTACAACATTCCCCCACATCAAATTGTACCTTTAATTGGCCTTGGTCAAGCCCCAATTTCACTCAAATTCAATTTGGACTAAAACCCCCAATTTTTCCACAAACTTCAAATAACACCAAATTGAACTTCATAACCCTATAATTTCCAGTCAATTAATGCTCAAAACTCTTCATGGAAATCTCTTGGACCAATTTGAACCATTAATTGGGTCTAACAACAGCTCTAGCCCAATCCAAACCTATGGCTAATCCAAATGCACCAAAATTGGCCATGAGTTAAAATCCTTCAAATTGAACTTCCAAATCAATTCAAAACAACTCCAAACCTTTTCTAAAATATTCATAAAAAATCATTAAAGTCAAGTTGCTCAATCAATTGGACCCAATCCAAGCTCAATCCCAAGTCTAGTCCAATTTTAACCCAAAATGCCCAAAATTGAACCTATGCACCAAAGTTAACCAAACCAAACCAAAGCCACCACAACCATAGACCCACCTAGCCCGTCCTATATGACCATGTACCAATGGTCCCTTGATTTAGGGGACCTCTTCCCATAATTGTCATAAACCAAGATATATTTGTCATCAACCTTAACCATTCAGAGTTAATCATCATTAACCCTCTCGTGGCTCCCTTGAATCTTCTGGTCACCACCCCTGGCCCTACCGACCGGCCTAGTGGTTGGAAAACCCCAAATTGAGAGATCCCTCTCACCCAAATGCACTCAAATTAACCCATCCAATGTGGCTCATCCTCATTGGTCTTTGGCACACTTCAGCCCACCACATTGGCTGTCAAGTGCACCTGAGTTGAAGCCCTGAGTTCCACCCCTTTCATGGCTATTTAAACCCACCTCCTCCAATGCCAAAGATGAGGATAACCAAAAACTAAACAAAACTCTACCAAAATCTCACCAGACCTCCTTGTAAACTAAAGAAGCTCATCCCCACCAATTTCCAGCTCTAATTCACTCTGCCTGAGTTCAATCTTTGAGCTCAAAACCAGGGTAATTCTAACCACATTTCCCCACACCTACACAATCCACCAAACTCAAATTAGTTGTGCCCACACTATCCCCAGACTAAGAGGAGTTGATCCCCCACAAAATCCTCATCTCAGAGAGCCTCTAACCTAGCTCAAAGCCGACACCTGAAAACCACTTTGATCAAAATCATACCTAGACAATTCACCATAGCCTAGCAACTCATTTGGAGGTTCTTTGGACTCTTCTAAAGATTCTCCAACCATCTTATTGAGATTACACCTTTTAGACAAAGGTATTGAACTCTCTCATCAATCTGAGCTTAATTTGGTTCGTTATGCACATATGTTGTATTTCATGCTCGATCAACCACCATATAGATAAGTTCGTCTTGAGTAGATGAAAATGTAGGAACAAACCCCATGTGTTTTGGTTAAGTATTGAGAAAGATCTTAAGGTTTGAAGTTGAACATCTTATGGGCTAGGTATGGAGAAAGGGAATCAGAATCCTTGCACAAGCCCCAAAACTTCATATTTGAATGCAAAAAAAATTGTCGATAGAATGCAAAATTTGTGGAAATGGAAGTCAAAATTCTGACACTGACCCTAGAATTTCAATTATGGATGCAAAAACTTTATAAAGAGGATGCAAAATTTGTGGAGATGGAAGTCAGAATCCTTGCACTGACCCTAAAATTTCAATTTTTAGAAGCGAAAAATTTATGGAGAGGTGTTAGCACCAATTCGCTAACAAGGGGGGTAAATATGTGCACCATCTATCATAGGGTACCATCTTTGGGCACTTATGCATCAATGGGGTGGTGCTTAAGTGCCCCTTAAAAAAAATTTCAATTTTTTTTCATTTTTTCTTTTCTTCTTTTCTTCACTGAAGCTTTGCATACAGGATTCCCATGGACCTTCAAACCACCGAAAAACATCCAAAAGTGTAATAGGTCTTCTAGTATTTGGGTGGACAACAGAGCAGGCCATTTCGGGTGAAAATGGTCCTTCGGTGGCCAGGTACAGTCTCAGGGGTCAAAATCTTAAATTTGCGTTGTGATGTCTACATAAATGTTTTAAATAATTTGAAGGTTACATAAAATTGCATATCACTAAAATACAACTCAATAACTCAAAAAGGAACATTCCAGAGGTTTTGAGCCATAGATTTTGGAGCCAACAGGCGTCCAGACCACTTGGTTTAATGAGGTGGCCAAATAAACATAATTGAGGAGGAGAATTGCATTTTGATATTTAAGGCCAAAAGAGTGCTTTTTCTGTAAAATTGGCACGGATGATCAAAGAATTTATAATTATATATCTTTTAATAGAGAATGAAATAAATATTCTAACTTTCTAAACATTTTCGTGTAGTCAAAGTTATGGTCATTTGAAGTTCAAAGTTTGTTTATTAGATGTTTATGATGGTTGGAAAGTTGACTTTCACCAAAAAGTTTAGTCTAGTCCACTTAAAAAATAAATGTTCAAAAAATTTAATGGTCTAATTAGTTTTGTCTAACTCAAGATTGATAGAGAGATATGATAGGTCAAAGTGGACCCCACCCTAGGAGAGAAACTGTCAATTTTGATTAGAAAATTTTAGAATTTTTTATTGGTCAATCTGATGTATTTTTAATTTTAGAACTAATTTTGTTGAAGATTGGAAATGATTTGAAGTCTTTTTGAAGGAGTATTAGTCAAATTGTTATTTTATCTCTAGTGATTATGGTTTTCGCAAAAGGTGCTCAAATGGGGTTGAAATTGAGCACAAAAGGACTGCTTTGAAAGATTTTGATAATATGAACACAATGGTGAAGAAAATTTTTAAAAATAATGACCCGTTGAAAAATTTTTACGTAAGACAAGTTTCATGCTAGGTAATCTAAGTGCACAACTTTACATAAAAAAATTTCAATGGATCATCACATTGGCATGAATGATATTTATTAGTAATAATAAACCTCATACAACTTTTAAAATAAGGTTCCAAGCCTTAAAATAATCTCGGGAGAGAAAACAAAAAATCTTAAGGTTCAGTCAAGATTGAGCTCAAGTGAAGTCTAACCAAGCTTCAATCAATAGAAAATAGGGTTATGTTGGGTTGTCTGTACTGGAGATATTATATTTTTCATTATTTCATTCAATGCAGATTGTGGATATGTATTGCTATATTTGTTGATTATTAGTGTATGTTGTAAAATTTATTATTTAGTTGTATGTTTGCAAATATGTGAAATATCATTTGTTCTAATAATTCTTTTTTTGTTCATTTTTTAGTTTTCTAATTGATTAGCAAATAATTTTTCAACCGATAATTGAACAGCTAAAATCTCACTATGGTATTCAAATGATACATTTAATGGCTGAATTTTGTGATTACTATGGTATTCAAAGAATACCTAACCGATAACATGTATTATGAGGCATATAAGAAAAAAAAATTTCAAACTTAAGGCTTGAGTTAATATTATAAACTTATAGAAGAAGAGTTTTGTATGGGCTGAAAGAAAACTATGATGCTTCTATTTTAGCTTTTAGTACTGAATTATCTTATGGATTTAAATTCTTATTCAAATACAAACGGTATCTAGTGAACAAAGGAATTAATACGATCAAGTCAATAGCTTAGTCACGCTTCTATAAGAAAAAGGTTTTCATTTCATGACCATAAATTTATGCATAATGAATAACATATTAAACTTTAGAAGCAAACATTAATGAATGTATAAAAATAAGGAACAGGTTCTTCATTCATATTTCAGTCTTGAATAATGGAAGCAAAAAGGACAAGGAAAATAAAGATATGAATGGCACAAGAATCAGGTGCCATGCATGTAAATTCCCCCCCAAAAATAAGATAGTAATTAAGGATTTAAAAGAAGAGCATTTATTATTAGAGACAAGTTTTCTCTGATGGCTACGTAATGTGTGTTAAACCTATATTAAAATATAATTTGAGATTTTTCAAATCATTTGAGGGGAATAAAAATTAGAAGGTGCATTTACATTATATACTTTCTCAATTCCTATGTATTTACATTTCTAATATATAAAATTTACTTTAGACATTTCATATCACATAAAAGATATCACCATTTTAGCTTTTAAAAAGTGAAATACAACTTTTCAAGCATAGATAAGGTTCCATGCAAGTAAAAATTGAAGTTTAGGTGTTAGATATTGTATATCAAAAATGTGTCAGCACAAATATAAAAGAGATCTGATGGTTGACAGAGAAGATAACGTGGCTGTCCGGGACCTTCCAAAGATAGTTCAAGGGCCCATATATACTCAGTCAGCTCCTGTTGGCCAATAGAAAAATAGTTCCAAGACGGACATAACTCGGTCGTCCTCTCAAAGTGTTATTGTGACAAAACTCACACGGACAAGTCTACCGGCAACGCTTGACCAGGTCGGGTGAATGATGAAAACTACTCGGATCTAAAGCAATCGGTCAGTCCACCCACGACCATCTCAAGCTCCCGGCTCTGTCCGACCGAATGCCATCTCTAGCTTTCAGCCCTATAATTATGTATTGACTAAAAAAACCTCTGTTGTACCTACTTTACTATGGGTGCAGAATTTAACCTAACCCCCATTTCTATAAATAGAGGTTCATTTCGTGACTAAAGGTTACACAATTTTACCATTCATTACAAAGCACTATCTCTACTTTTTTTGCTTCTTTTCATGCTCTATTCTTTAGACGTGTATCCCGGACAATTTTAGATTCAACATCTTAAAAGGTGCGTTGAGAGTGGAATCATTCCATCAACAGCAAAAGGAATATAATGATCACAAAGAGAAGAGAGTCGTCAGAGAGAAGTAGCCAATGCAGAACAAGCTAGAGAAGACAGGGAAAAGTTTTTACAATGAGGAATGCAAGAGTTAAAGACCTAAATAATGGATCATGTGCTCAGCTAGATTGTAGAATTCTTGAGGGTCATCATGGCCACAAAAGAAGATTGGACCTCAAGGGATAGAAAGCTCCTCAGAAGGTTGTGCAAGCGCACAATGGTAGGAGGTTGAACTACTATCCTGAGAGGTTCGGTGACTCACAATACCATGATAGCACTGGATCTACACAAGTGTCGAGGTAGCATTTCAGGTGAAGTGAGGCTCCACATCAGCCAAAGAATCTCTTCTCCCTCTATATCTAAGAGGATGAATACTTGGAGAAGTTTAAGCACCTAGGGTTGGAGGCATATCAAGGTTTGTTTGATCCTAATGATCACATCTCCTATTTCAAATCCGCGATGTTTCTGCTAAAAGTTTCAGACGCATTCATGTGTTGCTTTTTTTTCACCACCCTGACATCATCAATCCCGAAGTGGTTCAACTCACTTCTAGTTGTAAGTATCGATAGCTTTTCAAACTTCCATAGAATTTACTTGGAGCAATTTGCAAGCTCTAGTTTACTAAAAAAGAGTGTGTAGTCCTTATGGCAGTTGAATCAAGAACCAAACAAGAGTCTGTGCTCCTACATCCTATAATTCAAGAGGGATATACTGAAGGTCCTCTAAACCAACATGGAGTAGGCCGCCCTGAAGCTGGGCCTAAGGTTTTATAGGTTTCGTTATGACCTCAAATTTTAAACCATAAGATTTGTCCAAACGGCTTGAAATGGCCAACAATCACATCATCATTGAGGAGATAATTCCCCAGCTGAAGCTAACATCGGGTCCAAAAGAGTGCCCCCACCAAGTAGAGATTAGAAACCTAGAAAGGATCCCAAACCATCTGTCCTATTGAGGTATGAAGATGGCTGAATAGCTCGAGACAACCGGGGTCCAACCGACACAATAATCAGGAGGTCAAATGAGGAGCTGGGACCAGCTGTTGGCTCATAATTATGAGAGACCGACATAACATTATGAACAACCATTTGATGATTTTAAGGGACCCTGAGCCACTTCAATGAGATTATCGATAGCAGAGATTGTGGATGACCTCCATGATATAGAGTACTTCAAGCATGTAACACTAATGAGGTTCGTAGCCTTTCTTCAGAATACGAGAATGTACTGTAAGTACCACTGAGACCATGACCATAATGCGGAAGAATGCAGGCATCTACAAAACCAAATCAAGGATCTTATCAGGGTTGAAAAGTTGAAGGAGTTCGTAACGCTAGAGGCATAGGAAGGCCCTGATAATAGAATCCTTGACGGACCCCTCCAAACAAGTATTGACCATATCACTAGGAAAATCTTAGCTAACTTTGGATGGCCAGTCTTCCCGCCGAGTCTCCTAGAAGAGGTCTAGATTGGAAGATCTATGTAATGCCAAGTCAATCCATTGGAGGGGATACTACCTTCCCATCACATGAACCAGTGATGATTTGCCCCACTGAGGAAACCCCAACAATGTTGTTATCATTCTAATGGGGATAATAAACAACTTCCAATTTGGGAGCATCCATATTGACATTGACCATTCAGTGAGCATTCTATTCAAGTTAATGTTTCATAAGATTAAACTTTTGGTAATAACCATTATACAGCTTTTCAGGGGAGGAAGGTGGATCTAAGCATTATTCCACTAGTTGTTACATGGAGGAGGGCAAGAAGCAGTTCACAAAAATAGAGGACTTCTTGATAGTGGACTCACATTTTACCTACAACACTATCTTCGGTGGCCCGCTGTTGAACTGCTTTAACACCGTAGTATCCTCCTACCACGCTATGGTCAAGTTCCCAAGAGATGGAGAGGTGATCATCATCTGATTAGATCTGGAGTTGTTTAATGAGGAAATCTTAGATTTACTTGTCAATGATAGCGAGTTCGGAAATGTTTCTTAATAAGTGAAAACTTTCATGCATGGCATAGAGATCAATTGGTCCAAACACTTTGAGATCATCATGACGTCTTCACTTGGACTACTAAAGTGATGTAGGGAATATCGGCGATATCACATACCACCGACTAACCATGGGTACCGTTGTTCAACTGATAAAGTAGAAGATCAATAACTAAGCATTTGCACAGATCGAGCCCATCAAAGAGGTGGTGTTGAAGTGAAAGGATGCAGGCTACATCCTGGAGGTGCAGTACCCCATTTGGATCTCAAATGTCCTCATCGTCTAGAAGACCAGTGAAAAGTGGTGAATGTGCATATTCTTCATGAGCCTGAATGTCACCTACCTGAAAGACTGCTACCCTCTATCGATGATTAACACCCAAGTGGATTTAGTTGTGGGCCATTCCGTGATGAGTTTCATGAATTCCTTCTCAAGATATCACTAGATAAAGATGCACTCAGCCAACACTAAGAAGTCTACTTTTATAACTGCTGAAGGTGTTTTTTTTTTAATGTAATGCCCGTTGGGCTTATGCACCCTGAGGGAATATACCAGTACTTGATGGATGTAATTTTTATTAATAAAAAAGAAATGAAATTAAATTCTGTGTGGATAATGTCCTTGTGAAAAAATGGATGATTGAACAATAAATAAAAGATCTAAAAGAAACATTCCAAACTCTTAAAAAATATAATATGAAGCTAAACACTCTAAAATGTATGTTTAGAGCCTCTAATGACAAGTTCCTAGGTTACCACCTGATCCTCTAAGGCATAAAAGCAAACCAGGATAAAATCAAAGCATTGATTTATATGATGGCCCCAAAATATACCTAAGAGGTGCAGAGGCTAATAGACTGAATTGCACCCCTTACCCTGTCCATTTTAAGGTCGAGTGATAAGTGTGAAGTATTCTTTAGGACACTATGAAAATACGAAAGCTTCGAGTGGATGGCTGAGTGCCAATAAATCTTCTAAAACTTAAAGGACTCTCTAGCTTCACCACTGCTCCTCCAAAGCCCAAAGCTGAATGAAGAACTCTTATTTTATTTGAGAGTGGGTGCTGAAGAGGAGTTAGGAAAGTAATTATCAATCTACTACACTAGCAGCATTCTATGAAGAGCGGATGTCAGATATCTAATTACGAAGAAACTAACCTTTTTTTTATTGTCTAGGCTACAGGTTGCAACTGTACTTTCAAACACCTCTGTTTGGGTGATTTTGGATCACCCACAGAAGTGGGTTCTTACCCAGCCAAAACATTCTGGTAGACAACTTACGTAGGCGACAAAGTTGAGCAATTTTGACATCACGTACATTTCTTAGGCAGCTATCAAAGCGCAGGCAATCACAAATTTCATGACAGATTTTTTAGAGATGGAAAAAATAAGCAAAAAACGCCCAACTAATTGATATAAGTGGCTCCTATATTTAGATGGTGCATCAAACCAATCTAGAGTAGGATTAGGGTTGGCTTTGAGCATTCCACCATAAGAACACTTGTATCACTCAATGGCTTTGGAGTTCTAGGTAGCAAATGACCAAATAAAGTATGAAGCACCGATTGTCGGATTGTATCTTGCCTATAAAATGGACATCAATTTTTAGCTGTATAAATAGATTAGTTGTTGGTAGTAAGTCAAATAGGTGGAGCATTTGAGGCTAGAGATAGTGTGATGATCAAATACCTTAATAAGGCCAAGGCAGGGATCTGGAAGTTCATGAAATTCAATATTGAATATATCTGCAGAGAAGAAAATCAGGTGGCCGACCTACTGTCTAGATGTATTCGTCTAGGGAATGAGTCAACATAAAAAAGCAGGCGGTTGGTCATTGAAAAATTAAAGGTGATGGTGGTGGCAATTAAAGAAAGCAAAAGCTGAGCGAATCCTTATGTTAGATACTTGAAGATGAGAGAAATAACAAAAGAGATCACAGATCCCAAGAGATTCAAATTCAAAACTGCTCAATACTTATTGATAGAAGGAACTCTCCTCCAAAAATGGACAACGTTGTTGTACCTGAGATATATAGAAGAAAGCGCGGCAGAAGATATTCTTTAGGAAATTCATTCCGGGGAGTGTGGGAGTCACTTAGAAGGAAAGACATTAGCACCTCAAGTCTAGCAACATGGATATTTCTGGCCGACATTGTTGAAAAACATTGACCTCAAAGTTATGTTGTCTACTGTTACTTCTAGATATTGGAATATGGACAAATCCTGATCCTCAATCATTTCAGCATAAGCCTTTGTGGACTCAGACAGAGCCTTCAACTTCAAATTATCCTGAAAGATGAGTCAGATGGAGATACCACATCCTTTATTTTTTAAGAAGATCACAAACTTTGATTGTTATTCTTTATTTTTTCTCTCAAGCGGAGTCATGAGGATGATGAGAGAATCACATACATGTCTCTATTTACCTTAAACCTGAAAAAGTGGTAGAAGAGCTCAATGGACTAGGGAAGCTTCAACCTCTAAAGAAACAAGATGAAAGTCATAATGATTGCCACAGAGATTGGCATCACTTGCGCTTAAACAATGTTTGAAGTGATTGCAGATGGATTGGAGCCCTTGGTAGAGCAGTAGCTACAATCCAAATTTGAACTGCACTATGTAAATGATCAGACTCTCCCCAAATGTGCTTGATGCTCTCTCAATTTTATCTGTAAGCCAAAGAACTGTCGAATTGCCAAATACAAATGAAATCTGAAGAACTTTTATTTGTTTTATAGTTATCACAGATGCTACACTATAGAGGTTCATACCAAAGAGCTAAGAAGAATATTTGGGTGCCATGGCCGGCAAGTAGGGTTCTTCTAAGCCCACCGACCCTACTTACAGTACACCACAAAAGTCAAAATGATGTAAGGGCATGAGGATCTTTTTTAAGTATTGAACTGTGGGAATGAAGTCATATCATACATAAATTACGATACACAAAATTTAAAAATGTTATTTAAGCAAAATATTTATATTTACATGTGAATCCATCTAGTTACAACCAAGCAACTGGAAAGGAAATCCCTAATAAAACCATCAGCTGCTACCTCAGCTGGGTCATAACCAAGCTAAGACAGTTGCCTATACACTAACTACCCTCCTAACCTAAATCTATCTACTCTTTTGTTTTTAGCCTGAAGCCGAGAGATCGAAACAGCCTCCAAGATCGAAGACACTTCAACCGAAGCGCCCCCACTTCATCTTGAAGGATAGATTTCCGAGCATGCATCGTAACAAGTTCATCCTCCCATTTTTTTCAACCGAGCATCTCGAAGATGAGCACAATCAGCCTCTTGAATCAGTTGATTCTCTGCCTCACGAAGTTAAAGCTTAGTCAAGTGAAACAGCCCCAACGTATCGACTACCTCAGCTAGGTCAACTATTGTGCAGGCCACGTCATCCTTAGGTGGTCCTCCCAAATGTCTCTAACCCTCAGCAAATCCCAAATTAAAAGCAACATCATGCTCCATGGGAAGCAGGATGCAGCAATAAAGAAACACTACAATAAACTTGAATGTTTTTTTACTTTTACTTTATAAATAGACTAATAAATATATTAAAGTGTAATTTCAAATGACTTTGGTCTCCGGAAAATTATATAAAATATTGTATAAGAATAGTAATAAGGCTACCTAAATTATTATAAGATCAAATTTGACACGTGATAATCAAATAACATTTTTAGATTCATTATAAGTTTGACTTACAACTCTTCTTTAAAAAAATATAGAGCAATGCATCCTATTTTATAATAAATTTATTTATTTGGGCATGTATGTATAAAAGCAAAAAATATATTAGTTGGCTTGTTTTTCTAGTGCAATTAATTCATGCTTGCATAATTGGGCTTTTTGGTGTAAAACATATACATGTAAAATTTATAGAAATCTTATTTATCTTTATGAAGCATGAAAGTTGAAAAGGCTTTTTGGTGTAAGATATATAATTGTTGCCTTGTCTCAATTTCTTTGTAGAATGGATTCAATGAAAATAATGCTATCTTAATATATTGATAATTTTCACCTTTCATTTTAATATATATTGATTTTCTAGTTATTATATACAATTAGTACTATCATATTTTGTATTCATGAATTATTTTGTTTTATGCGGCACTTTCAATATCAATGTGTTATCAAATATTGTGATAGGAAATGATGGTTTGATTGATCATATAGTGCATGTGCATTTATTTGAACTCATAAAAGCTTGAATAATATGTATTTATAAAAAAAAGGTATAACAGCTTGAAAAAATAAATTATGATACAAGTAAAAAAGGCTTGAATAAATATATGAACAAAATCATGAACGTATGGCCAGGCAAAAGGGATTGACTATGCAATGTGGAACACTTAAGAGATATAAGAGCCTTAGAAAAATTTATGTAATATCTTTGAAATGTTATTTATTTTATAATTTTATTATGATAAAATGAACATTTAATAATGTGAGTTGTATACTGTGATTCATGATAAATGCATTTAACCATAGTTCTAAAAAGTTTGAATCGTGGTTGAATTAGATGAAAAAAATTATTAAATTTATTAAATTATGACCTAAATGACCTAATAATGATGCCACAGTAATAAAAAAAAAATAGAAGTATAGTTAAGAAAACATATATAGATGGCCCGAGGATATTAGATGAGCCTCTCGAACAACCTCATATGCTTAAGAACTTCATTCCTCACATAGGTGGGATTGAACCCGTGACCCCAGAGGTCTTACAAACTCTGCCAATCTAAAAATATAGACAATACATATGTTATATATTTTTCGGCTAAAATCTCTGTATATATATATATATATATATATATAAAGTTAAATGTTGTATGACCTTAATCGTAAGCCAACCCAAACAATCAATTCAAACTTTCTACTTGGGAAATCATTTCTAACCAAAAATCTTAGAAATCTCCTTCTTTGTACACACTTCACTTCCTAATTATTTTTGTTAGACTCAAATCATTTAAATCACATTCAAAAGCAAAAATATTAGCACTTTAATCAATTCCTAACAAAATCTAAATCCTAAAACCTGCAAATTTAAACAAAAAAATTCTTTTTTCGAGCAAGAAAAAGTAAAGATAATTTTAATTAAATCCGTTTCCAAACTAGACATCAGAACCCCCAAAATCATAATAACACTAACAATAATTTGATAATGATAGATGTAGAAAATGATAAACTATAATAAGAAGAAAAAAAAATATATTTGAAATCATATAAACTAGTGTCATCCAAAATTTATAAAATTTTTCAAAAAATATATAATCAAATTTTGTTCATCCTTTAAGTAACTAAACTATATCAATTTAAAAAATAGAATCTTCATCTTCTCAAGAACTTACATTTTAGCGATAGAGGGGATGGCTCCACTAAAGAGGTTTGCGTGGGGGAGGGAGGGGGGGAAATAGGTAGCCCTACAGAATTTGAATGCAAGTATGGAAGCTTCTCAGTAGAAATCGTGGCTGAAGATGTTCAAGAATGAGAGGCATATTCAAAGGAATTTAGGAATAGTGTTTGTTTTTGGCATAATTAAGTTGTTCCAAGTTTATAAATTTTATTCTAACAAATAAATTCTAGCCACTAGCATACAGATTAATTATGATTAATTGGTCAAATTTTGAGCTGAATAATTTCCTAGATTTATGATCAAGTCAATTTTTCAAAAAATTCGATTCAATTATTTTATATTTTTTCAATGTATAACCAAATGGTCATCAGACTAGCCATATGGTTGATTCACAATCAAATCAGTTCAACTGGATTAACAAATCCAATTTTCAAGTCTTTGCTTTTAACATTAAAGTTTATACTAATACACTTTGTTTAATTAAATATCATTTGACATAGTAATATAATATATTTATTATAACTTTTTATCATTTCTATTACATAACTTTATTTAAATATAATATTTTTCTTATTATTTCCGGTGTGGTGATTACTTGTCAAATACATTACCTTTGTTCTTATGAATTTGTTACTATTATATGCTTTGTGTAATCTATTGAAATGTCGATGCTGGCCTCTTTTCGGGATAGAGAGCTATGTATCATGATTATTATATATATTTTTGTAGTTATAAAGTTTTATTATATGAATTAATTAAATATTAGAATTTTTTTGCAAAACAATGTTTTTTATACATAGCATCCAATACTTACTCCTAAACTTAGATTTTTTACATGGTAAGCACATTTTCCTATGTATAAAAAGGTGGAAATAGTGTAATCCACTTTTTCATACGTAGGTTATGATGCTTTTCATGTAAAAATCAAAGTTTTATTGTGAGATAGGCAAATGCATTAAAATTGGATGCTATCTATGTAAATTTTCCTTTTTTATAATATATTTGTAGCTCTTTTACTATTATAAATGATAGATACAAAAAAATTCTTTATAATGTATTTGGCATGATATAACATATTCTAATATAAGAGTTGTATCATTCAAACTTAGAAAAGGCCTTTGCAACATAAATTTAATGAGGATAATTACTAGTCCAAATCAAGAGTTTACATCAAAACTTAGAAGCAAGGATTTAAAATCTTCATATGAAGATTAAAATAATTAATTTTCTTCTTAAACGAATCTCTCCTAGAGCCCACAAGGAGTTATCATTAGTATATCAAGTCAATTACATAAGCAAAGTGGCCATTAATAAGTTGACCAATGTCAATATTTTCCACTTAATTTCAATGGTTTTAACCTTGATTTCACTCAATTTGTATGCTCCACAAATATTCTCAAAAATTAAGAAATTGAAGATTAGATTAATCAGATAAATTGTCATTACAAGCATCATGAAAAAGTAAAAAATAAAATCAATAAGAAGATTTTTCTATTTTTATGGATATTTTCATAATTTTAGGACAATATAGTATTGCTGTTGTTGTAGTTGTTTATATTGTATCTAAATGCAAATTTATGTTATAAATAGAATTATATATATATAGTTTTTAGCTAAATTACTTAGATAATAATAACATATAACAGGGCAGGATCAGTGATTTACCTCTCCAACATTCATCTCATCTTTTCAATCAATGTGGATAAAGAGTCTAACAAAACATAAAATAACTTAGGTTTGCATTACTTACATGTCTGAAAAGAATGAGAATTTCTCACCTAATTCCCAAATTGTGAGCTTAGGCCTTAATTGCCACCTAGGCCGACTTAACTACATATTGGCTCTAGCAAATATATGAATTATTAGAGGTGAATTTATAAAGTGATAATGCAATCATTATGGGTTTACAAGTTCTCAATGACCTATTCAACGATCACACTCTCCTATGACCTTCATCCTCCAACGGTTCAAAGGGAAGAATGTCGTGTAATGCTAACTATTATTCAAAATTTGTATAAGGATTAAAAAAATAAAAATAATAATAATTTGCATCATTAAAACAACTCTCATGTAATAAGAAATTCATTCTTCTTCATCATCGATCACTAAATGATATCCTCATTCAACCAGCTTCCCATTTGCCTATAATTAAACAATAATTATGCAGGTGAGCATAAGACTTTGTAGGTAATACACTAACATATCAGGCATTCAATAGAAAAGAAAATCAATATATACTTGATTATGACGAAATGTGTTGAAAAATCAAATACTGGCAAAAGAACAGATTGAAGATGGACAAAATGTGGTGTAAAATCTATTCATTAGTTGAAGGGGCTCTGACTTGCATACTACCCAATTCATATTTATTTACGTATCTAGCATGTAACTTTATTTTTTATATTTATAACACAAAAATCTTTTACATCAAATCAAAAAACCACTATTTTGACCTTTGAAATATATCCTTTCAAGCATAGATAAAGTGACATTTATAAAAAAAAAATTGAGATTAAAGTATTAGATATGTAAATACATAGGAATTGAGTATATGCAAGTAAATCTTCCTTGGTTAAATTGCATTTTTACACATTGGCCGGAGCTACAGAATTAGAATATGACATCAGATCAATTTCAAGCTCAAATAAACAGCAGGCCAAATAAAATGTGATTGGGGATTGAGATTATTTGTTAAAAGCAAAGCTCAGTTCAAATTTAACAAGTTGGACTAAAGCTCAACTGTAGTACAAATAAAAAAGAAAGAAAAAACTCGGGTAGAGCCATTTTCATGAGCATTTCAGAATACTTAAATAAGATATACTCAAAAAAACGGCACATGCTCTATCAAAAGCCTGGACAATAAATAATAGGGGAATTTACATACATACCGCTTAATTCTTATGAATTTAAATATCTAACAGCTAAATTTTACTTTTTACATTTACAGATAACTTAAAAAAGTAAAACATACCATTTTAAGCATAGGTAAAGTGGTCTGTATGTAAAAGTTGAAGTTTAGGTCTCGGACATGAAAAATACATAAAAATTGAGTGTTAAGAAAGTAAATCTTCCGAAATAATAAACAATTTTGCTCATGTTGTTCACATAAATCAAAATATTATATATCTGAGAGAACAAAAGAAGACACTCTTCAGAACAGTAATCATAATCCCCTTTTTTTTCTGGAGCATTCTCATAAGTGCATTAAAGCAAGACATTATATGGCCAATTTCAAAAGTCAGTGCATTAATTTCTCACAAAGATGCTCAGAGAAGAGCTCGCTACAATTCCACAATAAGGTCTCAAGGCTAAAGTTTGCAAAAGAAGCAGATAAAGTGTTATTTCATGATAAAAAAAAGGACGAAAACTGTTCTTAATCTCCAAAGTTTAGAGCTCCAGTGAACTGCGGATCAAAACAAAGTAAAAAAAAGAAACAGGTTACGGTCTCCAATAAAAAATAAAAAAGATTACAATACACAATAAATTAAGTTAACCACCATCCAGATTCCCTATAGTTTGGCCAAATTAATCATCAAGGGGCAGCTTGGGATGGCTTTTAATTTTTGTTCTCTATTTTTTTTTTGTTTTTCATTTTCTATGTTTTAATCTAAAACAAACATGTTTGATTGTTTGATTAAGATATAATTGCTTTTTAAAACACTCATAACACCCAAAAATTATTTTGAGTATTTTCAAAAATAAATTTATTTGATTTTAGAAATAAAAAATAAAAACAAATTGAAAACACATTAAGCAAATATACTTTTAAAAACAAAGGAAAAAACAAAAACAAATTTGATCCCAAACAAGCCCTAAATATTTCTCATCCCAATTTTTTTTTAAAAAAAAATTCCCAAAAAAAAAAAAAAAAAAACATACATATCATTCAATTTATTAAAACAAGTGTAATGATTTTATGAACTCAAGGGACCTAATCGTTAAACTTTACAGCTAAACCAAATAATCTACAGAAGGAAGATTTGAATGCAATTAACCTGAGATAATGTTAGTCCAATAGTGCTATATTACACCTGTTTAGCGATTGTGCCCAGGAGATACGTCAATAGATCTAGATCTTGAACCAGAAGCTGAATATGAGGGGCGCCTTGGTTCCTTGCTGCACAATGAAAGCTTGAATGAGACATCTCAGTTTTCAACGATATCGCCCGAGGAAAGTGTAAAATTGGCCTCC
Source organism: Phalaenopsis equestris (assembly GCF_001263595.1). Taxonomy (NCBI): domain Eukaryota; kingdom Viridiplantae; phylum Streptophyta; class Magnoliopsida; order Asparagales; family Orchidaceae; genus Phalaenopsis; species Phalaenopsis equestris. The sequence continues at coordinate 372,213 of NW_018237067.1, read as the reverse complement.
TAACTTTTTTTAGATATCCATTTTAATCCTAGAATCTACAAGTGTCAATTTAGTCCCCCAGACTCTTTTAAAGGGGGCTAAAATAATCCTTCTAGGGACAATTTCAGCCCACATTAAAAAATCTGAGGATTAATTTAGCATTTTTATAGACTTTGGGACTAAGATGACCCTATGTAAATAGTAAGTGAACCATTTTGAAAGTTTACTAGACATTTTCCATATCCAACATATGGAAGCTATCAACGATCTATATGCTCTACAAATCATTCTGAAGATTAACTGAGGATGCAAACATCAGATTTAATAAGAATTTTTGTTGCCAAAGGTCATGATAAAACTCACTCATAATCATAAGGAGCTCCATTCCTACCAACAGTATCACCCCTTGGTGAGTAAGATCGGTGCCTTCGATCCTCACTGTGTCCCCCTCGATAGTCTAAAGGGGATCTTGAGTGTCGTGCCAGCTTTCCTCTCAGTGAAGCTGAGAGGTTGTCGTGATCAACCTGCTTTCTATTACCATCACCGTGTTTTGGAGAGTACGATCTACGGCTTTGCTTTTCATTGCGTCCTTGAGACGGGTATCCCCTAGGGGATCTTGAATGAGCTGATTGCCTTCTCGGTGATGGAGAATGGTCATCCCTGTGCTTTGGTGCAGGAGAGTATGATCTGCAGCACAAAAAAAACTCTCATTTGCAAACTTCAAAATGCAAATTCTCTAATTTTGCACAACTGACCTCGACCAATGTCGCATCCTTGGGTTAGATGGGCGGCGTGGAGACTGTGATCGAGAAACTGAACGAGATCGTGAGCGCCCTAATGTAGAACGAAAAGCTCATGAAAAAGACGTGAATAAAAAAGCAATGCTTTCTAAGAAATAAGATGGAAAGGAGGAAAACAAACAACAAAATTATTATAGAAATTCAGCCGCAGGGATCACAGGATTGACATTTAATAGTATGCTGGATGAATCTAAATGCAAGAAAAAAAAAAGTAAACTAAACAAAGAAAGCCATGCGATGTTAAAACCAAAAGAAAACTTAAACAAGCTACCACTTCAAGAAAATAATCCATCGGATGGAAACAGAATGCTGTCATACCAAGTGGGGAAACATTGAAATCTCAATAGATGAAGGACAGCCAAAAGTAGACTGTTTTGGATCTAAAAGCAAAATTACCCGAATATTTTATGCAGTAAAAATAAAATGAGGAATGTTACAAATTTTGTTAAGCATTAGGAAGCTTAGAGTTCTTGAATTTTTGTATGTCCGCCCGCTGTATGCCATGCTGCATGGCAAATGGGGAGTGGAGAAGAGATGGTAGAGGAGGTACTGATGGGGTTTGTAATCTCATTACTAAGTTTTATTAAATTAAAACGTAGGAAATGTGGAAAAAGAGCAGGTCAACTACTTCCCCCACATCAGATATAGAAAGAGAAAGGAAGGAACATCACGCTCATTCAGAATTTCAGAACTTCAAGAACCACAAACTATTATATGAAAAACATTTTGAGATTGCACAACCACCATCACCAGACTATTCAAACTACAGTGAGGAAATGGTTTCTAGCAAAATAGCAAATAATAGAGAAGTCCAACGATCCTCCTCCCTCAGCCTCTTCCACTCAAAAAAGGAGGATTTTTTAATTATTTGGCCGTAAATTAAAGAGATAATTAGAATTAGAGTTTCACCTTTCTCAAATTTTAGGTTTAAAAATTCAATTCTCTTACAAATTCTCGCCTAAACTCAACAAGAAAGGGTAGTGGAATATCTCTATACTTCAAACCGCTCCACTTTAAAGACAGAAGTGTCTGAGTGAGCTCAACAGCAACTCTTCCAAACAACCACCAGTTTTGCTAAATCAAGCTCGGCACTATGCTGGTCTCCACCACATCTCTCTCTCTCTCTCTCTCTCTCTCTCTCTCACACACACACACACTCTCTCTCACTCTCACATGTAACCTATGGCATTGTGTCCCAAAAATGGTATAGCTTGACATGTATGTTCATGTTGGTATGGCTCGAGGTTGTGGATGAAAAATAATATAATTTTTCTTTTTTTCCATCAAAATTATCAAATCGCCAAGCACAAGGTGCATTTGTCTTCCATCTGCAAGGTCCATTTTTCTCCAATAAGCAAAATGTAAAGCAAAGCAGACCTTTTAATGAATAGAGCACATTGTATATCAAATATAAATATAATATGTGCATACAGAGTCATATAATTACCTAAATTTAAAACACATCAAGTAATAATTTTCCGCAAATTTGTAGCCAACCAATAGCAGATAAAAGATAAAAAGATATACAATATAAGAAATGAAACAATACTAAAAAGTCAAAAAATACTCATAAGATCGAGAGACAAGCTAGAGACCGAGAAATGGGCAACATGAAGAGATAGGTTGTGTGAAGATGAGACCGAGAGAGCTTTCACGAGAAGAAACTTGTGATTGAAAAATTATTAACAATAACAAAAATGACCGGTGAATAACATATAAGAACACCAACGAGGGAAAAGGTATAAAGAGGATAGACACCAAGAAGCAATTGGCTGCTAGATAGAGATTGTTAGACGAAGGTAACATCAAGTACTAATTTACACCAAATATAATGATAGATTTAAAAAAAGTGATTTGTAGCTATCCCAAATCAAAAAAAATAAACATATATAGAATAAAATGATGAAACATGCTTATGAAGTTAAAAAAGCTCATGAGAATGAGAAGAGATAAGAGAGACGGAAGCAATATGAAGCAAGTGAGTGGGTGCAGATGAGACACAATGAGCATCCTTGAAATGAAGCTTGTGAGTGGGAAGGAGCTATAAACAATAAGAAAAACCACCGAGAAACGCGTAGGAAAATGAGAAAGTAAGAAATTGTGAAGAGAAGCACCACCAAGAAGCAACTAGCTCCACAGTGAGAAGTATGAACTTATAAACAATTGACTACAACTATGAAAAGTAGTGAGGAAAACTGAATGTCTTGCTATAACTGATGTGACAAATGTTAAACCAAACCATGAATATATTATGAGCCAGTCAACAGGCAACACGACCAACGCACGCTTTTAGCAGGCAAACAATGTGCAAAGGCAATGCATCACTTTGCTACTACAGTGTACTTTAATGAAAGTTTTCCATCTAATAATATCTCGACAACTTCATATTATTACAACTAGACCAAAAATGGCCAATCTGAAAATTAGGAAACACATAATTTTACCACTTGCAAAGTGATGCTTTCTATTTCTATCAAATAATACATATATAATATTATTTTTTGACGTCAATAGTTTAATTGCTGCATCAATTCACCCACCTCTCTTTCTCTAAGTGCATTACTTGATGGATAAAGCAACCTCTCAGAGAAGTGAAGTAACAAAAGATGCCCTTATTGCTCATCATTGTCTCTAGATAGCAAAAGTTATCTCAGTGAATTCTATATTCAATTACCTATATAAAGGAGCGTTAGACTACATTTCTGTCAACCTCAAGAATCTAAATTTTAAGTTTGTTAATTATCTATGAATCTGCCATGAACTTTTTGTTTTAGATGATGCTTTCCATACGCTTTAAATTTTCTACTATAGTCATAAAATAGTACAAAGCTGAGTTCCATTACTATTTTAGTAATATAAAATTTGTACCATTGCACACTTTCATTTTTTTATTTAAATTTTATTTACAAAATTAAGAATTGGATGCAAACATCAAGATAATGTAAGGCATGAGATGTTAACAAAAAAGACATGAAAAACTACACTATCTTTGAATCTACTGTGCATAAAAGATTACTTTTATTTATCATAATTTTTTATTTCTCACATCAGGTTACCTTGAATATAATTCTAAGATAGCATTTGTATGTATTGACACACACACGTGACCATTACAGGAACTTGAAACCAAACAGAAGTGATGTGAAAAAATTGTGGAAAAACACCCGTAGAGAATCTTGTTTTAATATATAGTGAACAAACGTAAACTCATGATCAATTTGCATCCAAGGATCCCAACAAATGGTGACAACCATAATTTAAAAAAAGTAAAAAATAAAAAATGCATAAAATAAAATAGAAAAATTTGTCCCAAAAATATGCCTCCACTGCCTCTAATCTCACACTCTCACTCAATCTATCACACAACCAACTTAAATGGAAAAAATAAAGAATTAAACACCAAAGTAGCAAATCTATGTAGAATAAAGATAAGGGTAAAAATTACAGGAATATATATCTATATATATATCATATATATATAATGTGGATAGGTGCAGGCTCATAACCACGTCAGTGTGTAATGTTTGGTTTACTTCACAATACTACAGTGCATAATTTAGTTCTCGGCAATTCAATATAAGACAAAAAAAAATCAGGATGCACAAAATCAAAAAAATATTTGCTGCATATTACAAAACTTTAAACGTTCCTCAGAAAATATAGAAACCTAAGATATAAAGAAGTACAAAAAAAGTAACAAACCAGGAAAAAAAACAGATGGGGTACAAAGCATGGAGCCATGTAGGTTCTATAAAAAAAAGTAGGGTGTGTTTTTAAGGCATTGATAGGGCATGTGATATGCCCAAGTCCAGCACGTGTGGTAAGTGCTGGAGTGGAAAGAGAGAGGAGTGGGGCAGTCCAATACTCGAGAGAGAGATGATTACAATCCTCTACATCATAATTCTCCCTTGGACCTCTATATATAAAGAGGATTTTGCATCTACGGAAATAATAAAAAGCAAATAAATTTTAAGCCAATCATAACAAATCAATTATTGATCATCCAAGCCTGAAGATAAAATAATAATAATTACTTGTTTATTATATAATCAATCCTAATACGACATGTGCCAGCAGGTTCAAATAAAACAAGTGATGAGTGATGACATCTCAAATGATTATAGACAAAAGTAGCCCAAAGGGAATAAAATAAAATACAATTTGTAATATTGTGATGTACAGTGCTCTGGACAATCAATTAGTGCAGGGAATGCAAATAAAATGGTAAAATACACTACCGCAAGACTATTAAGTGAAGTAATGTTTAAGATGTTTAAGAAATTACAAGTGATGTGCCCAGATGAAAAAGAATGTTAAAAATAGCTGTCAAAAATAAAAATTCATTCCTTGTTGTTATAAAAACCAGAAAAATAAAAACTAGTTTGGACTATGGAATTGCCCTCATTAATCTAATTAAATGAATCCATTGCAGGTATTTTACAAGAACTATTAAAACTAATTAAAATAGAATTCAGAAAACCATGAAATTTGACCAAAAGAATAAAGTTTCAAAACTATTTATAGCTAGGTATGGAATTGGCTCATTAACCAATAAATACCATTTTTTTTATAACGAGGTATGGAATTATCCAGGTAAAAAAAGCTTAGATTTGATGTTGATATACATCCAGTCATTAAACTTGACAGATCAAATCAAATAAATTCAATTTTGGACAGTGCAGGCGAAGGGTGATACCTATGACATAAAACAATTGTGATGAAAATAGACAAAAGTTAGGTCAAAACAAACACCCTAAGTGAAACACCACAGCTTATTCCAAACAAGGTGAAAAGTAAGCTAGGGAGAGCTAGACCTTAAGTGGTGTGTAACAAGTTGTCCAGATTACAATAAAACAAAATGTTATTCGGATTATGGTAAAAAATAAAAAGAGTGTTTATCCGGGACTAAAATCTAAAATTCGATTTACTGCATGAAAGTTGAGAACTTTGAATGAGAAGACAAGAATAGGACACAATAAGAAGAAGAAAAACTATCACTATTTTACACGAAATTAAATGGAAAGAAACCCAATGATTTTGGGAAGGCTATTGTATTTTAGACGGATTAACAAAAAGAATAGATTGAGTTAGCAGTGAATAAATAGTTTTAAGCTAAATATCAATGAGGAAATAATGAATGTGGTTAGTGCTTATGCTCTTCAAATTGGATAAGAATATGGTTTAAAATATTAATTTTGAGATGGGAGAAATGAACTACTACAATGAATGTCTGTTGAAGATTGGATTAAGGAATTAGTGGATAAAAAGTTGCAAGACAAAATGGTTAGACTGATGAACTGCTAGCAGTAATTAGGTCATTATTATTAAGATAATTGACAATGCGAAAATTATGAATACAGTTAAGAGTCTAAGCTTCTCAAGTTGGAACAGAACGCTAAGAAAATCAATTTAAATAAAAGATTGATGAACTACTACAACATATAACTATTGAATAAAGATTAACTGTTCCAGGTGATTTACATGGGAATATATATATATATATATATATATATATCTCTCTGTGTGTGTGTGTGTGTACGCGCGCGCTAGTAGGGTGACAAGTTGATAGGCAGCTGCATTGTTAGTCGTTAAGACCCCTTTGACCAGGGTTCAATCCCTACGGGGACAACTAACACACATATGGGGAGCGGTATTTCCAAATACCACTCTTTTTTAATATACATATATATATATAAGAGATAGCTTGAGCATGAAAAAGACGGTTAAAATTAAGATATATAAGTTGAGAATATTAAAATTAACCAAAAACTTTAAGATTACTGTTCCATTGAAAATATTAGAATATAAATTTAAAAAAAAAATCTAGCATTGATAAAGAGCCAATGTGAAGATAGAGGGTGCAACAAGTCTTAAAAAAAATGTGCTTCTAAAAATTGGAAAATTTTGAATATTGTTCTGTTTGTAATGATTATAAGCTACAAGTCTTATAAACTGAGTGATAAGTGAAGCAAAAGCTATAACTTTTCTGATTTGTATGTTACATTGGTATTATAGCAAGAGAAAAGAAATATATAGAATATCTAATATAAAAGATAAAGAACTCCAGGGATTTTGATCAAGCCAAATGAATTAAAAGTGAAAACGATATGATCTTGATTAAAGATGAAAACATTAAAGGATGAAAATATTAGATTGAGAAATTGCTAGATGAGCGTTAAGAAAAAAGAATTAGTTTGAAAGAGGACAACATACAAAATAACAAGGCATATCACAGAGTGATCTATAAAAGTAAAATGGGACTAGCTCAAAAAAAGATGCATAAATAAAATTTTTAGGCCCATGTGAGATACCAATTTAAGATTCGGAGAATTTTGAAGGATATTGAAGTGATTTGATCAACAAATCTTTTCAAAAAAATTATAAAGACTATAACAGCATGCCAAATAATAGAAGAATAACCATGTGTGTTAAATATAGAGGAATCAAACTTATGAATCATGCAATTAGGTTCAAGGAAGTAAGCTTAAGGAATTATAGTTTTTAAGGACCAATTTTCTTTCATGCATGAAGGATCTGATATGATAGCAATTTCCATGTAAAAAATTAGATGGAAAATTAACACATATAAAAATGATATTCGCATGATTTTTATCAACCTTGGAGAAAATGAGTGATCATGTAACATGGAAATTCATTTGATGTGCATTAAGACATAAATGTGTATTTCAAAAATTATTAAATATATTAACATTATAAAAGATATGTATGATGGAACAATGACAAATATTAAGTAATTATAGGTTGACCCTCAAGAGTTTCTAACTATCAAAAGTTTTATATCAAGGATCATCATGGATCTTTTATATTTTGTATTTGGCTTAGAGATATTTACAAAGGATATTCAAAGCAAAGTGCCATGGTGCATACTTTTTAAATATAATATAGCTCTAATTAGAGAGGGAGATACTAAAATAGGTGAAAATTTAAAATTGCGAGGAAATTCTTGAAAGATGGAAGTTTCATAATTACTTTAACCAAGACTAAATAGGTGAAAATTTAAAAAAGGGAGGAAACTCTTGAAAGATGGAAGTCTCATAATTACTTTAACCAAGGCTAAATATAAGACATGTAAGTTAAACTTATGATATTGGAAATTATCATTCAATATTATCACAAGTTAAGATGATACCTAGGTGTGATGACTGATGAGTTTAGGTATCATAAATCTAATATACAGAAGAATGAAGACATTAATGATTATATAACTTCTACAGTTAAGCTTGAATGGTTAACATGGAGCAGCGCATCAACATTTCGGTAAATAAGAGAATAATATAGAGGTTTAAGGGTAAACTTCATAAAATCGGTAATTATGCTAGCAATATTATCTGGATTTGAATATTAGGCGATCAAAAATTCATTAGTATATAAACAATGCATGGCACAAATGAGAATGCCAAGCTAGATGAATGCAAAATTATAAAGGATAAATTAAAGATGATTATATAAGAGAAAATAATTGGAGTTACATCCTATTAAAGATAAGCTGAAAATATTAGTTTTCGAGGATTAGAAAGAAAGGCAGAAAATGCCCCTTAGACAAGTTGATAATATTAGTTTTAGACGATAAGAAAGGAAAATGGGCATAAATAATGTTACATCGACAAAATGTTAGAAATTGCAAAAAAGGTCATGATAAATCCTATCAAAAAAAAGGTAATGACACACCTTAAATAACACTCCATAGAAACAAATGAAAAATCAAAATTCATAAGACTGCGCAAAAATAGTTGGTATAATAAGACAAATGACAATGATAAATCCTATCAAAGAGTTCACCAATGCTGCTTTCAAGTGACTTCGGAAATACAAAGCAATTTGTTCCTTTTCCTCATGGAACTAGATGTGTTAAGTTGAGTTGATATATCTGATTCAGGTTCAACCAAAAATAACTCGCCATGTACAATTAACCTGAACCAACCTTTTTATTAAATGGTTCAAAAATTTCAACTAGAAACCAACTCGACAATAAAAAACATCTAGTCTGTCACGAGTTAGGATGCACCCAAAATAAAATGACCACAATTATCCAAAATGGACACAATAACTTAGAAATAAAAGCAAAAATTAAAAAATTTATGAGTTTTTCATTAAAAAAATCAAATAGTTAAGTCATTTTATGGGTTGACTCAAACCCTGCCAAATCTTTTTCGAGCCATTTGAGTTGACACAAACATAATTTGAATCTTAAATGTGTTAAATCAAACCTGTTTTTTTGTGTCGGCTCCAATAATGACATGCTTAAATTGGGCTTACTCATACTCATCTTTTTTTGCATAACCATATTACTTCTTAAACAAATAACTGGCTATCCTAACTCCCTCAATAATGTTGATCTTGTCGGTTTGTTAAGTATCTAATTAACCCAACCAAATAATAATCATTTTGCAAAAGTTAAGTGCCAAAGTCAATGAATAGATAAATCACAAAACCCTAAAATGGATTAGGTATTGTACTTTCCTTTTCTGGTTATGCTTATTAAGTATGCCCCCTCAATGGATAAGAATGAGATTATACCAATAACAGGTCTTCAAAAAATAAGAAATTTAATACTAATCGGACAAATGAAAACGTTTGTTTCATGTAGCAATGACAGTACAACAATGATGAGTTCGACGAAGCTTTCAATGTTTTACTGAAAAAAACTAAACACAACAAAAAAAAAAATTTAAATCGATAGACATTTCTTTCTTCAGCTTGTACATTAAACTGCAAAAACATGTACAAAATAACTAAATTCAAGTAATGTTTCGTAAAGTAGTATTAAGGATTTCAGGAAATAGAAATAAGAACAAATGGTTACCATAATATGAAGAGCGGCCACCATCATAGCCACTACTTGCCCTGAGTAGTACGTAAGAAAAGGCTTATTCTATAGCATCAAATTGAAAAAAATCCAAAAAATCAATCAATAAATAAAGTACAATAAGATTTATAAGATTTATTACCTGGCCCTAGTTCTTCTCCTCATTTCTTCAGGCCTCTTCCTTGTTTCTGAAGCAACAACAACAGCAATTTCCCTACCGCCAAAGATTTGTCGATTCATGTGATATTGTGCCTCAGCAGCATCATATGGATCAACAAACTGCACAAAAGCAAAGCCCCGTGGCTCCCTGCATTGGTTTCACATTTCATCATGTTTAACAACTTTGTGAAGCATAACACAAACAGCAAGCCATTTGCTGTAATAGCAACAATGCATGCTATGTTTACCGTCAATAAACATCACTTAATATGTCTCCCTATAGATCTTGATGAAGAACAAAGTATGGCATATAGCTTCCATCAAATGGGCAGCCAAGGTGTCTTAAAAGAATGTTTTGCAGTCCCCCTTAGTATCCATTCTTTCATCATTAGTCGCACACAGCAACATCAAACAATGCAAATCACTTCAAAATCTTCACAGGTTTGCACACTCATGGAAAAACTTGAAAACAACAATTCTTCAACTTTCTTCTCATGCAAATCAACTTCAATTGGTCACCGTGCTATCTTCTCTTTCACAAACTTATATGATGTGGACTTACTATTGCCTTCAAAGAAGAACTCCCTTTGTTTCAACATGACTTTAAACTCTTGATCAAATGATTAAAATTAAGCAATACTAAACAGTGGTCTTCATCAAATGCAGGGCTTGTGTTTACTTCAAACCATAACACCCCTGAGAACCAGTTCAACAAACAACTCACAATATAAAACTAAAAATTGAAGAGAGGAGAGAGAAGGAGGATAAAGCTACAAGCATCTGTCCAATTCAACCAATGTCTTTAACTAGATAAGAAAATGAGATTAAATATTCAGAATTTTGGCATAGTGAGATAGAGCAAATTTATATGAAGGGTGATTATAATTATCAAGTAGATCACTCCAAGGAAACAATAGAAAACCACTCATTTTCACAAATGAAAAGCATTTAGCACATGAAAAGTGGATAAGAAATGTCATAGTCAAACCACATGTCAAAAACATGTAAAAAAAAAGGGAACACATACATTAGATATGCATATAGTAATGTACAGTCATTCTACATTGAAAGCTCACCCAGAATAATAATCCTTTGGTATGTAGACATCCCTTATTGGACCAAATCTTTCAAATGGAACACGAAGTTCTTCAGTTCTGTAAAATAAAGCAAAAACATGAGCATATCTAATAACAACTTGCCACAAGATGAGAATGGAAAAGTTTTCTACCATGGAATAGCTAAACTTGTTCAGAATCTTATGCTAATTCTCAATAAATATTTACCTGCAATTCAGTGGTATATTTCGAACTAAAAGACTCCCCTGTATTTGATCCTTGCGACCACCATATCCTCTCCTAGGACTTCTTCCTCTGCCACCATATCCCCTTCTTGGAGGGCTATAGTAACCAGGACTGTACCTCCTCATAATAGATCTATACAAGGGTATATTGCAAAATTAAAGCCCCAATTTACACTATCATATACAAAAGCATTCTTATTAATAGAGCTCCATTTTAAGAGAAGTTTGAGGCTATATCGTCTGCTGTCCAATGAAAAACAACATCACCAGAAGAAAAAAAAACATTCTTATAATCTGATTAACACCATTTTTTTAAGTGTTGACAGCGGGAACATATTGCATGCATCCGCTTTCCAGGCATCTTATGCTCCCAAACAAATCTAATAAAAAAAGATTTTTTAATGCTTGCCTTCATGTGTCAAGTTAAATACAAGAACGGTGGGACATGGTGGGCTACACACATTTTAATATGATTTTCCATTGTACAGATGGGGAAAAAAATGTGCTTTTTTTTTAAAACAGCCAGATACGCAGCTAGGGATAGAGCAAAAGTGACCGAATGAACTAGACGGAAACCAAGGGCATGAGGCTCCAAAGGTCACCGACCCAAGCTCCCCAACACTCTCAAAGCGCCCCAGAGTCACACATCCGACCTCTCAAATTTACTCACATAAGGAGCAAATGGGCACTGACCCGTTCCAAAGAACCCTAGCTTAAAGGAAGCTCGCTATTACAAGAATTAAATTCAAATGGCACATGCCTAGACTAGAGGATTCAAACTGGAAGATACAAGCTTAGTTCAAAGGGCGCTCATCAAACCTAAAAGAAAATCACTTGGGGCTCCATAGGAATCAGCCTACATAAGAATGGCAACTTCTCCAGTTGGCAAGACCTCCAAGATAACAATTCATGTGTATTGCCATCATTGTGTCCACATATCGGTAATGGATATTCATTAATCTATTATTTAGATCAAAATATAACCTTTAATGTAGCACTTAAAAATTTATAAATATTGGAGCAAAGGATCATATGGAAGGTACATTTAACACTGTATTTTCTAAAAAAGCAATAAAATCTCACAAAATTTCTCTTTCTGCATAGTTATCTTCATCTACTTTTTCCTTGCTGCCTTACGTAATGAGTTTAGGTATTACCACTCACAGATTTAGATCCAACACATATCTTTTCAGGAGGTCTTCAATCAGCAGATTGGTAATGACACAAATCTCAAATAAAGGGCTTATAGAGTGATGAGATTTATCTCGTAAGAAAAAATGTTATTGTTTAACAATCCAATAGGCTGTGACATAACTATAACGTGAAAGGCAGGGTGGATGATAAAAAAATTAAAAAAAAAAAAAATAAAAGAGTACTCTCGGATCAATATTGCAATCCAACAACGAAAACAAAGGGAACACACACACACAGAGACACAAAACAGAGATCAAGCACCATGAAGAAGAAAATATTGATATGGAGAAGAAATAGAGAATCTGTTTTAAATCGATATACAGAGAAACAAACAAGGAAAACTGTTATAGTCGAGGTCTATAGAAGATCAACTCGACGATCGCCTGGATATGAAGAGAAGATATGTAACTTCTATCGTATATCGATCACTAACCTTCGAGGAGAACAAGCACCCAGCCGACTGCCGAACAAGAGGGCTCACACGGATGCTAAGATACGAAAACTTCTCAAAAGCCCTAGACGGATTTAGCCGGCCAAAAGCGATGGATTGAAATTGGTTATAACCCATCGTACTGTCGCGAGCCGATGCAAGCACGGACCGGCTAAAAATCATTACACCCGACCGAGTCAGAATGAAGGCTAAGTGTATTGATGCACCCAAAAATTTTTATTTACAAAACTAGGACTTCTATCACTTTCTTGACCTATTGTGCAGATGTCATGGTCAAATCATGAGAATTTAATAAAATTAAAAATTACAAGTTATGATTTTTTTCTAAATTTTTACATTTTAGTGAAAATTTTAAAGTAGATGAAAGTTGGTGTTAATTTTATTAATAAAATTGTGATGG
>NW_018237067.1:318045-359077 GCF_001263595.1 Phalaenopsis equestris | reverse complement strand
TATATATATATATATATATATATATATATCAAAATATGTATATGTATATGTATATGTATGTATGTATGTATGAATCTCATTTTATTTATGTTTTTCTTACTTATTTTGATTATTGCTTATATAAACCTTTTTTCTTTTAAGAATGCAAAATAAGTTTATATCCTTTCATCACGTTTTGTGTTGTGGAAATGCGACAAGATCTTTATTCTAAATTCACAATAATAGTGCATTAAATGCTTTCACATATGATGAAAATGGGGGCTTAAGCATCAATGATAAGGGGATCGGACAATAAATAAAATGAGATAAACAAAATAAAGAAATAACTGAAGAGAAATTAAAATAGAAATGAATAACTATCCAACTTACAATAGAAATACAATAGTTAATGTAACTAAATATACTAAAAAAGGTAATTTAAAGCTGAAATATATGCTCTTGTGGTGACAAACCTCCAAGTAAGTGGTTGAAATCTGCTATAAAAGAGTTTTAATGAGTGAGTTTGATAAATCAAACTCAATAAATAATAATTATTTATTAATACATAAACTAGAAGAAACTGGGTCATGCATGATGGCAAATGAAACGTGATGATATTCAACATAGACTAATAAAAATTGCAAAAAATGTACCAAATTCTTGTGATCATGAATATGAATGACTTGAACAAATGCATTTTATCACACTTGGTCTGTAAGGCGGAATATCCCTACAACATAAGTTGTGATGATATGAATTGAACTTGTTTTATATTTCCAAAAGAAAAGATGGTAAGTAATAACAAAAATAAACAATAAGTGATTATTTTTAATACATTCTTAACAATTTTTTGCATCTGACATAATCTCAATGCATAGTCCGGATCTTGATGCACTCTTTTGAGTAAGAAATATTGAACATTTAATTAAAAGCCATCCAGAACTCCAATTTCAACAAACATATATTCAAACTGATCAGTTTGACGAGGTGGACACAACAACACCAAAATTAGTACCATACGAGTTAAATCAAGCACAGATCCAGCCGTAAACCACCTTTAAGAAAAATTTTGTACATAATTGGAAGGTCAAATAGATTTTGAATATGGCATATTTATAGTTAAACCATGCATTTTGGCAAGAAGAATCCAACGAGCTCATAATCGCTCAATTCTGACATCATTAAAGCACTCAAATGTGCATCGAACAACATTCAATCTAGGGGGTCTCTCTATATCGTCCGATGAAGTAATTTGAATTCTTTCCTTATTTGTAGAGAGGCTTCTCAAATACTCTATAAATAAAGCTCTATTCCCACTTGAGAGGGTCTTAAGATCTTGAGCTAGATGAAGGTCGGAGATGGAAGGAGTTGAAGTTTAGGACCATGCACAGACAATCCGACAAACACCTTATGTTCCTATAGATGCCAACCAAAGTCAACCACAATTAGTTGACCGTTGTCGACCATAGTCGGCCTCCTACTCTAGTAGCCACCCATCATCATCGACTAGTGCTTGTCGCAATCGCCTGCTCCTTACGATGAAGCACGCCTCAAAGCAACAACTGACACCACATAATCGTGAAGCAGGGAATTATCCCAAACATCATGATGACCTTGAAGACGATGAAACATTGCACTCCACATTAGTGCAATAATGCCTTCAAACAATGATATAATGAAGCACCCCGGTAAAAGTGCAACATTGCCTCATGAAGATGGTGCAACAAAACATCTCAAATATAGTGCAATATCACACCCTGATGATGTTGTAACAATGTATCACACATACGATGCAATTGTTACCTCATTTCTTGTCACATAGGACTTGTATGATCATCATCTCTTGGACCGGTGCACCACATTGACTAAAACCTTCACATGGCCATTTTTGGCTTGGGCGTGATCACGTCAAGCCTGGGCATAACTGATACCCTATTTCCAGGTGCGTACGCCCTCTGAAGTCTCATGCAAATGTACGTGTCATATCAGTAATATTAGATTTTGAGTCCAAAATATCAATCTCACAGGGAACGGAGAATTAGACTTAAGAGAAGTTCTAGCATACTAGATTTAGTTCTTAGCTTGGAACTGAAATTAAGTAAAGGTTCTATAAATTACTCCTACTGAATTGTAATCTAGTTTTAAAGGTTAAATCCTACGGAAATCTTACTTATCCTAATTAAATTGGTGATTATCAAATTATATATTTACCTTCACTTGCAATGACATAAGTGGAGTGTAAAAAATATAAAGTGTCAATTATGAATGTAGCTAATGACAAATAGGAGTAACTCTCTTCTTTACCCTCTCTCGTGTGCATAAAGAAGCTTAGTTAAATTGACTTTAATTCCTTAAATCCCAACTTGAACCCATCAAAGACTTTTTCCCTACTATTTACATCTCCATGTAAAGTACTTGCACCATACTCTATAGATCAATGTGAGTAACCTAGTTGTTATACCATAGCTATCTCGAGTCATTATGGGTCACAACACATTTTAACGATTCACTTTACTAGAATGAAAAGTAAATGAAATTCAGAAGGTTACTCATGACATTAAATTTAAAAAACCAGTTTTAGAAATACTTTGCACTTCTTAACCATCACAAGGAAAAGTGAAAGAGAAATACTTAAAAAATATGATACACTCGCCAGAAAGCATCATTGGAAATAAGAAAATCCCTTAAATAAATGTGTTTACAGAAATACAATAATAAAAGTACACAATACATCTCTCTCTCTCTCTCTCTCTCTCTCTCTCTCTTTTACAAAGCTCTGAGAATGCTCACCCAAAGCTCTCTTGATCTTTTTCTACTCTCATTAATACTCGTCTCACAATTCCACTCAAATCCTCTCCAAACGAATAAGTAAAAGCTATCTCTACTCTTTCTTAGGACAAACCTTCAACCTCCCTTTCATTCTTCTACTCTTCTTCTCTTTTTTCTCTTTAAAACATAGCATAATTCAGCCCTTAAGCCATCTAATAACTCCTCAAATCATCTGTTTGAACTGCTTAAAACTTTCCCAGACAGTTGTTGGTGCCTAGGCACCAGTCTTTCTATCTGTCCAAATCAGTAGTGGCACCTTCACGCTCATGGGTTTGGCGCTTAGGCGCTAGTAGGGTGGCACCTTGGCGCTCAATTTTTTGTGCCTAGGCGTCATGCTTTGGGGTTGACAGGGCTAGGACTGGTGCCATGGAGCCTAAGGGGCTTCCATCTAGGAGTCAGTCTCCTGTAGTTTCCTTAGCTCCAAGTCTCCACCGCTTTACTCAATATTTCCTCCACTTTGCTCCACTTCTAATACTCGTTGTACCTACAACAAAAACATAAAAATATCTTTCTTTAAAGTGCAATTTCAACAAAAAAAAATGTAAAAAACAGTAGGGAATAAAAAAATTCCTTTCGACACATCAAAATCCCTATACTTAAAGGTCACTTATCCTCAAATAACATCAAAATTTAAATATCATATTTATTAATTTGAGGGAGTGGAGTTCATAAAAACTATCGACAATTATGCATAATTAATAGTGTAAAAGTAGGATTACTCTAGTAAACAAGTCTAGCCCTAGGGTATAAGAATCCTTGCAACCAACCAAGAAAATCAGATTTCTTATGTACTTCAAAAAGAAAAGAAAACTTGTTGAACTTAATATCCTTTATGCTAGAAAATCTTAATTTAAACACTCCTTTTAAAAAGTTTTACTCATGCATCCTAGATATTTGTAAGCTTGGGAGTGTAGCGAAGTTTTAAATTTAATAAGAATTTAGTGAAATCAATTTTTTATAAGGCTTCTCCTCAAGTTTCTTCTCACTTTATATTTTTTTTTTATTATCTTTTATTGTTTTAGGATGTAGATTTCAATCCTCAGCATCACTTTATGATGATTACTATATCTGGATAGGCCTTTTAATATTTTTGAATTTCACCATCATCTCTCTAAAGTAAAACACTCCACCCTCCTTCACTTGTCAATTTCTTTTAAAAAATTTAAAAAGTATAGGTTGAAAATATAATTTTATGGAGGCTAAATTCTTATAAACTATATATCTGAATGTACTTAATTAAACAAGTACATCACTCTTTTCAAAAATGAATAGTTAGTTCATTTTTTGACATGTAGAATTTTAAATTAACTTAACACTAGTCTAGTCTCATTTTGATAGATTTTAAAATAAGTAAACTATGTCTTTCCCTTCTCAATATTGTGAACATTTCAATTTTAATCCCTATACCTCAAATCTACTAAATCATGGCAATTCAAATTCAGGTTACCAAGGACAAATAAATTTAACCTTTTAAAAGATTTTCCTTGCCCTCATAGCAAATAAATAAATAAATATTAATGGAGAGAAAACAAGTATAGAAATCATTTCAACCACATGTCTATCATTAAGATTTACAGTTATAAATATAAAATAACATGTATGCAATATCAAGTAAATCCAAACTAAACATTAATACATGTGAAACTACACCAGAAAGTCTAAATAGTATAACCGAAAAATAAAAAAAAGTTCCACAGTAATACCAACAAATCAAAATGAAAATTTATATCAGTAGCAGCTGCAAGAAAATAAAGTTTAGTACATCCACATAAAAAAAAACTACTACTCATCGTCATCATCATCCTCCACATCATCAACCTCACCCTCATCTTCTTCATCTTCCTCCTTCCCCATAGAGTCTTCAACCATCGACTAAGTGTGCTTGTAGGGCTGGTAGGGAGGATATACTAGGAACTCCACTGAATTATCCCCTCTAATCCATGATGTGGGGTGGATTTAATGTGTTAATTCCACAAATATTTTTCAATATTACAGAATACACACGGCAGATACAATAGTAAATATGCAATTTAATCCCAACAAAAATAACTTTAGTGAAAATAGTTTTATCTTTTAAAAATCTTTAAACTGTCAAATCCCCCTAAAAATAACACAAGTATATGTATCGCTCAGGTAATAAAGGACTCTAATGGATTCCTAGATATCAATCCCACGAAGAAGTTGGAAATGCATATAAGTTAATTGTTAAGATTATAATGTAAACTATAATTTTAAACTACAAAAGTGAAGTACAAAATTTGAATCTAAAGTAAATGAGTGAATGTTGAATAAAATATAGTTAAAAGACTAAGTTAATTAAACTGATTGTTTAACTTTCAAAATTAAAATTTATGAAAATTAAATAAAGTTTTGATGATGAAGAGTTCAAATTTTAAGAAAGCATCCTTCTCCTTTATAATGAGTGAATGTATAGGGAAGAAATTAAAATCATTAAAAAATATATAAAATTGTTTTGTGTCAAATAAGAGCAATTTTATTCTTTACCCTCTTCCAAGTCAATAAAGAATATTGACTAATCCAGAGTTTGGTCCCTAATTTTGTGGTTATGCTGGGGGGGTACCAGCTGTCACTCTAGAGCTCCCACTACTCCCTCACTTGAGGGCTAACAATCTCGTATTAGTTTCCAATCAATTGGACCAAATTGGGGATTTCAATCTATCATCTTAAAATCTCCAATTCTTCATCAAACAAAGTATATTTCCCTATTTATTTGCTCTCAACCCCATGGATGAGATTTTCTCCCACGGAATCAAATGTGATTCTCTCCATGTTGCAGAAATCATAGCCCTTTTGAAATATATATTTCTCAACACATTTTAACATTTTAATTGGCCATATAAAAAAGTAAATGAAGATCATAGTTCAAATCATCACAAATTTGACATTTAAAATTGTATAAAACAAAATCAATTCTTCACAAAATCGTATCTCAAAGTAGGGCGAAGGAAAAAGAAGACTACTTAGAATTCATGAGAAGGATGAATTCATGAGAAGGATACGACAAAACATACTAGAAAACATAGATTTAATATATAAAAATAAGTTTACAAAATAAAGAAATAAAAAAAACACAACTTATCTTAGAATCCTTCCTAAGCAAGTCCCTAGAAGTTCTCTTCAAGTATTTCCCTCTTTACAAGCACTCTCAATTCTCTCTTAGAAGTGTAATAAAGAAGAAATATCTCACCTTCCCTCTCCTCTTACAATCTTTGAAGAAAATCTCAAAGTCCTTGGCTTTCTCTCTCTCTATCTCTTCTTACCGCCCCCCTTTACACGCCACTCAAACTCCTCTTTTCAAGCCCTAGACTTTCCTCCAAAAAGAATTCAAAATTTCCTCCAAAATTCTATCGAAAATTCAACTCTTTTGAATTCAAAAGACATGTCTGTGATCCAAGAGACATATCCTTTCATAAAAGAACCTTACAAAGTGTCTAGATGCATTGAATCACTCCAAAGGGTGTTTAGAACAAGTGTCCCTTTAAAAATTCACGCAAAATTCATCTTGAACCATCTTAGTCACAAAAAAAGCGTCTTTGGCGCATCTTGCGCCAGCTTTCTGTCAAATGTGGAATCATGCACCAATCTGGAGTTTAAAGGAAGTTATGTGTAGTTTTCTTTATCTTTTTCCTTAAAATGATAAGTGATTAAGTGTTGAAAGAAAGTTGTGTGAAAAAGTTGTGTGAAGTATTAGTGTGAAGTATTAGGCTTCAATGTTGGAATAAGTTGTGATGATTTGAAATCTTGCACTTAATATACTTTTTGATTTGACCAATTAAGATGTTAATATCTTTTGTGAGAACATGTAAGATTTGAGATGGTATTGTCTCAGTCAACAAATGATTTAGAATCACACATTGATTTCATGGATGAGAATGTAGTTCATGGGGTTGAGTGCAAAATAAATAGGGAAATAAACTTTTCAAGGTTGTAGAATTAGAGGACTTTAGAGTGACAAACTAAAGCCCCCAATTTAATTTATAGTTTTAGGTTTTGATATGAGATGTTAGCCCCCAGGTGGACGAAAAGAGGGAACTCCAGAGTGAGAGCTAGTATCTTCCCTACCTAACCGATCTTTAAGACTATTCAAACTAGATATTAGCCAATATTTTAAGAATATTATTGCTCCTATTTGGCACAACACATTTAGAAAACTTTCACAACAGAATTTCTCTACATATTACTAATTCGTGATAAGGAAAAAGATATTTTACTTATACTGCATTCATCTTGCAAGTATTTAGTTGAGTTAATTAGTTACTTATTTTATTTTTCATAAACCAAAATTACAAAAAGAATCAAATTTGCATTCATATTTTAGCATCTTAAGTTTAAGTAAGAATATTTAAGTAAGAATATTTTGCTAATATTTTGCTAATTAGATTTTTGTCATCTAAAATTTCTAAACTTTCTAGTTTTCTAAAGTGCATATTGCTAATCTCCTTGTGGGTTTGATATTCGAGGTTTAATCAAAAAGTTCTATATTACTTGATAATGATACGTATACTTCTATAGTATCCCATATTTAAATATTGTAATTGTATCTTATTTATTTCATAATGGAATACTTATTTAGCTTTTGCTTTGGATCAAATTTTTTACTTTGTTGGAAATTAAGAATAACTATTAAGGAAATTAAACATTTAATTGCATACATCACATTTTACATCTATATAGAAAGTCGGGATCAAGTAACAATTATTCTAATGTTGCAAATCCGCAATGGGGAAACAACACTGCGAACCCATTGGGAAGTTCCAACAATCAAGGAAATCTAAGTTATAAACCTTATTACCCTCCAAATTTTATTACCCTCCAAATTTTTACCCTCCAAATTTTAATAATTTGTAGAGTAAAGAGAAAAAGTTGTCAATGAAAGAATTGATATTACAAATGGGGAGTCAATTACAAACTCAACAAGCTGTAATTAGAAACATGGAAAATTAATTGGGATGTATTGCTACCGCACTTAGTAATAGACCTCTAGGAACGTTACCTAGTAATTTTGAAGTAAATCTTAAAGATCAGAACAAAGAGCAAAATAAGATTATTCAACTGAGAAGTGGAAAAAAAAATAGAAAATAGAGTTAAAAAAGAAGTGGAAGTTGAAGTTGAAAAAGATGAGGTGGAAAATGAAAAAAATTGGTGAAGATTTTCATTTTGAGTCAGAATGTCCTACTAAACCAATGAAAATCACTATAGAAAGACTACCACCTCCATTTCCTCAAAGATTGAAGCAGAAAAATAAAGATAACCAATTTTTAAAATTTTTAGAAATATTGAGGAAATTAATGATAAACATTCCATTTGTTGAAGCTTTGGAACAAATGTCAAGCTATGTAAAGTTCATGAAGGATATACTTAATAAGAAAATGAAGTTTGTAGATAATGAGACTATTGCACTCAATGAAGAGTGTAGCGCTATAATTCAGAAAAAACTTCCTAAAAAACTTAAAGATCTTAGAAGTTTTATAATTCCTTGTGCTATTGTTGAAAGATTTTTTGGAAAAACTTTATGTGATTTAGGAGCCAGTATTAATCTTATGTCATTATCAATTTTTAGAAGGTTGGGTTTTGGAGATATTTCACCTACAACTGTAACTCTTCAGTTAATTGATCGTTCGATTTCCTATCCTAAGGGAGTTATAGAGGATGCTTTGGTAAAAGTTGATAAAATTATCTTTACTATGGACTTTATTATATTAGATTTGGAGGAAGATAAATAAATTTCTATCATTTTAGGAAGACCATTCCTTATTAATGAATATCTAAGCCATGAATATTTCAAAAAGACATTTGAAAGGGAATTTGAAAAGGAATATGTGGAATATTAGGATGAGGATAAAATTCAAGATGAATCTATGGAAGTGAGTAAAGAATATTTGGATTATGTTCAGGAAAAATTTTAAATGTTAGACCCTATAGAAAGTAATAAGAATTTGATTTCATCTATGGAGAAACCTTCTGAACTAGAACTTAAAACACCTCCTACACATTTGTAGTATGCATTTTTAGGAGATATATCTATATTAAGTGTTATAGTTTCCTTAGAATTAACTGATAAGCAAGAATAACATTTGTTGGAAACTTTAAAAATATATAAGAAAGCCTTTGGATGTACATTAACTAATATTAAGGGAATCAGTCCTTCAATTTGTATGCATAGAATTTTATTGGAGGATCAACATGAACTAAGAGTTGATCCTTAAAGGAGATTAAATCCTATGATTAAAGAAGTTGTTAAGAAATAATTTAAAAATGGTTAGATGCTGGAATAATATATCCTATTTTAGGTAGTGCTTGGGTAAGTCCAATTCACTGTGCTCTAAAAAAAGGAGGAGCGACTATAGTGACAAATGAGAATAATGAATTAATACCAACAAGACAAGTCACTAAATGGCGAATCTGCATAGATTATAGAAAATTAAATACTATCACCAGGAAGGATCATTATTCTTTACCCTTTTTGGACCAGATGTTGGATAGGCTAGCTGGGCATAGATAATTTTGTTTTCTAGATGGATATACCAATTATCATCAAATACCTATTGCTCCAGAGGATTAGGAGAAAACAACATTTACTAGTCCTTATGGAACTTTTGCTTTTCAACTAATGAACTATAGATTATGTAATGCACCTGCAATATTTCAAAGATGTATGATGTCAATTTTCATTGATTTATATGAAAAAAGGATTGAAGTCTTTATGGACAATTTTTTTTTTGTATTTAGAACTTCTTTTGAAAGATGTCTATATCATTTAGAGAAAGTTCTTGAACGATGTGAAATGACTAATCTTATATTAAACGGAAAAAATGTCAATTTATAGTTGTAGGAGGAATTGTGCTTGGGCATAAAATTTCAAAAAGTGGCATGGAAGCAGATCCTGCAAAAATTCAAGTTATTTCAGACTTACCTCCACCTACTAATGTAAGAGGAGTTAGGAGCTTTTTACGACATACTAGGTTTTACAGGCAATATATTAAATATTTTTAAAATATTACTAATCCTTTATGCCAACTTCTGGAAAAAAGATACAAAATTTGATTTTAATCAAGATTGCCTTAAAGCCTTTGAAACTTTAAAGGACAAATTGATCACTACTCTTATAATTATTTCACCTGATTGAGAGAAACCTTTTGAATTAATGTGTGAAGCAAGTGATTATGCAATTGGAGTTGTTTTAGGACATAGATATGATAAGATTTTTAAAGTAATGTACTATGCTAGTAAGATTCTTATTGAAGCTCAGATTAACTATACCGCCACTCAAGGAGAGTTGTTAGCCATTGTGTATGTTTTTGATAAGTTTAGGTCATATCTATTGGAGCTAAATGTGTTGTGCATACTAACCATTCGACTTTTAAATATTTGATGCAAAAGAAGGTTGCAAAAACAAGATTAATTAGATGGGTACTTCTGATGCAAAAGTATAATTTTGTAGTAGTCGATAGAAAAGAGACTGATAATCAAATTGTTAATCATCTATCTAGGCTAGAGTAGGAAGAAATACTTAACATGGATAAGAAATTAATGAAACATCTCTTGATGAATAACTTTATACTATAAAAAGATGGGAAATAACATGGTATGCTAATATTATAAATTATATTATTAGTGGTATTTTACTATATGAACTAACAAAACAACAGGAAAAGAAATTCATTCATGTGCAAAATCTTATTTTTTGGATGATCCTCATTTGTATAAATAATGCAAAGATTTAGTAATGAGACGATTTTTATGATTGAAAATGTGTCTATTTGCCATTATGCAAATTTTAACCTTACGAGAGATAATATGAATGAACTATATCGATACTTGTTGGCATTATTTTTAGGGGGTCCTGTGGAAGTTGTTGGTCAGCGGAATCAGAATCTCATCGCCCTTATAAACTAAGAAATATATGACATCATTTTGGTCTGCAAAACTATTTTATTTTAAGCCAACAAGTTATCCTATTTAATATGAAAAATTAAATAGAGTTTATATTAAGATGGGTTCGGAAAAGCTTCCTATAAGGGCATGTCCCTATAGTTAATTACATCTTAGATAACCGAAGTCAACTAAGAAAACTCTAGATAAAAATCAGAAAATATATCTTCAAGAAGTTCAATGGAATAGGAATTTTCAAAAAAAGATCGTACAAAGAGGTGTGAAGTGGAAATAGCTCAAATTTGGAACATTTATTTTTATAATC
The DNA here is from genome assembly GCF_001263595.1 of Phalaenopsis equestris. Taxonomy (NCBI): domain Eukaryota; kingdom Viridiplantae; phylum Streptophyta; class Magnoliopsida; order Asparagales; family Orchidaceae; genus Phalaenopsis; species Phalaenopsis equestris. Next base: position 348,051 of record NW_018237067.1, on the reverse strand, counting down.
CAAAGGAAGAAAGATTAGGGGATGTCATGGATCCTGAGGAGAACCACGGCGACTTCCCAATTTATCCCATCGTTTGATTTAAATTTTGAGAATAATTAAGTGTTTCATCTTACCAATTTTATTAATTAGAGATTACATTTATGCGAGGTGGTCACACAAATAGCCTAGAAAATGTGAGGGTTTAGGTCATAACGAACGACTGCATCAGAATCCTAAAGCGAGTTAGAGCTTATGTTGTATAGCAGAGTGATGCGCCCCTAGTGTGTGCAGTTTTTTTGCATGTTTTATGTCAATTTAAATCCCTAGTAATAGTGTCAAATACTTGACACGTCCAAAATTACGTAAAAATTTAACTTTAAAAAATATGGCCAAAATGTTGACCCAATTTATATTAAGTATTTAATATGCTAATTTGAATATTTTAAATATAAAATATATAAAATAGTTCACACAGTAGTGGTTCTATGCAAGTGCATATATCTCTTCAAGTAATATAGGACTTAGGCTAATTCTAGTCTACTACTATAAAGTCTTAGTTTTGGAAGGTGGAAGTTGTTATGATAATAACTTAAATCACAATATTTAAACTATAAAAATTAAAATAAGAAAGAAAAGTTAAAATAGGTTTAATGAATGCTAACAGAAATGTAACTAAAAAAACAAAGTTTACTAAACTAATTTCTAAACTTCAAAGTTTAATTTATTAAGACTAAACAATTTTTTGTGACAAAGAGTTCAAATTTAAGAAAGCATCATTCCCCTTTACAATGAGTATATGGATTGTGAAGAAATTAAAATCATTTGAAAATATATAAAAATTATTTTGTGTTAAATAGGAGCAATCCTATTCTTTACCTTCTTTCGAGTGCATAAAGAACATTGACTAATCCAGAGTTTGGTCCCTAATTTTGTGGTTAGGCTGGGAGGATACCGGCTGCCATTCTAGAGCTCCCACTACTCTCTCACCTGAGGGCTAACAATCTCACATCAGTTTCTAATCAACTAGACAGAATTAAGGAACCAAATTGAAGATTTTAATCTTTCACCTTAAAATCTCAAATTCTGCATCCAACAAAGTATATTTCATTTTTTATTTGCACTCAACCCCATTGATGACATGATGAAATACTCTTATGAAATACTCTTCCATGAAATCAAATGTGATTCACCCCATGTTGTAGAAATCATAGCCCTTTCGAAACATATGATTATCAACACATTTTAACATTTCACTTGACCAAATCAAAAAGTAAATGAAGATCTGGGCTCAAATCATCACAAATTATTGACATTTAAAACCGTATAAACAAAATCAATTCTTCAAAAAATCATATATCAAAATAGGGAGAAGGATAAAGAAGACTACTCATAATCATGAGAAGGATACAAAAAACATGGATTTCATTAGTAAAAGCAAGTTTACAAAATAAAAGAAATAAAAGACACAACTTTTCTCACAATCCTTCCCACGCAAATCCCTAGAAGTTATCTTCAAGTCTTTCTCTCCTTACAAGAAATCTCAATTCTCTTCTAAAAATGTAATGAAGAAGAAATCTGTCACCTTCTCTCTCCTTTTACAATCCTTAAAAAAAATCTACAAGTCGTTGACTTTCTCTCTCTCACTCTTCCTTTCCTTCTTCTCACTCTCACGTCACTCACACACATAGACACACACACACGCACGCCAACCACTAAACTCTCCTTCAAGTTCTAGACTTCCCTCTATTTTATAAAAGGCTGCCTCTCTCTAAAAAAAATTCAAAATTCTATCCAAAAGTCAACTCTTTTTAATTTAAAAGACTTTAATTCTAAAGATGTGTCCATTAATCCAAGAGACAAATCCCTTCATAAAGAACCTTCCAAAGTGAATAGATGCATTGAATTACTCCAAGGGGCGTTTAGAACAAGTGTCCCTTTAAAAATTCACCCAAAATTCCCCCCCAAAATTTCCTCCCGAACCGCCTTAATCTGCCAAAAGTTATCTCTCGCGCATCATGCACCAGTTCTCTAGATTTTGGCGCAACATGTGCTGGTTTGGCGCATCATGCGCCACTCTGCAGTAGCTTCACCATTTTTCTTCGTTTGGCTCCTTTTCAGCTCTGTTTCGCCCCACTTCAGTTGTGTTTCACTCCTAACATATATTCCTACAAAATATGCATGAAAAAAATCTTTCTTTAAAGTGTAATTTCATTCAAAATATGTTAGAAATGTAAATTAGATTAAACATAGAAAGACATATCAAAATGTGTTAAGTGAGAATTTACTTTCTTGCGAGTTTTTACTCCAAATTGCACCATTTTTGCTTCATTTTATCCAAAAGTTTATTTCTTGTACCTGAAACCAAAAATATGTGAAATAACTTCCTTTACAAAAATATGCAAAATACATTCCTTTAAAGTGTAATATCATTAAAAATAATTAAAATTGAGCATAAAATATATATGAGAAAGTAGGTAATTTTTAGGCGTGTCTACTCCCCCAAACTTAAACGTTACTTGTCCTCATGTAACCCTTTTACTACATAAAAATATGAATTTACATAAAAATATGAATTACTACATAAAAATATGAATTAGGATAGAGATTAACTTGTAAACTTCTATACTTTAGTTTAATAAAGAAAATAGTAATATTTAAGAAGAATCTGTAATAACTTAGATTCAAAGTCTAGGTTCAAGAGTACTTAATAATCAAATTTAAGATTTCTAAATCCTTATTCATTTCAAGAAGAATTGCAATTTATCATATCAAGGATACTTAGAACATTCATATGAAAAAGAACTTCATGAAAACTTTACTAGTAATGTTACTAATACTCTAATATAAGTTTAGAAAATGTAATAAAGCCTTTTCCTTAAGTTGATTCAAGTGAAGTCAATTTTTTGTTAGGCATCTCCTTAAGCTTCTCCTCACAATTTTTTTTCTTTTCTTTTCCTTGTTTTTTTTTTTAGGATCTTTTCAATAATTTCTTTTCTTTTTCTTTTTCAAGTGAGGATTACTATATCTGGATAGCCTTTAATAATTTTGAACTTCACTATCACTTCACTATCATTAAAACTCTTTACCTTTCTTCACTTTATAAATTCATATAGTTTTATGATTTTTTATAAAGTTACATTAAATTCATATTAGTTTATGAAGTTTCATTTAGTTTCATTTTTTTCTTCTTACATGAAATTCTAAAATTCTTAATACTTCAAAAATAGAACTTCCTTTACTTAAAATAGAAAACATAGTCTTATCCTTTCATACCAAACATACCAAATATCTTCTAGTCTTATCCTTTCATACCAAATATCTTCAACTTTAGAATTGACCTTCTAAATTTACCATAATATCTTAAATTTACCATAATATTTACAAACATAAAAATAGTCATTTATAGTTAAACTCTAATATCCAAGGTCATGTTAAATTAATTTTTAAAATATAGTTAATTGAGGAAAAATAAAATTTAGTTTGGTTATTTTTTAAAAGAAATTTTCTTCCCCCCATACTTGAATTTTTAAATATTTTACACTTAATTCCATAAAATGTAGCAGGAAGAAAAAGTAAAAGTTGAATCTACTAACTACAACAACATCTTATCAAATTCATATACGTGCATAATCAGGATAGAATGACTGCAGGAGAACATAAATCAAGCCTAAAACATGCTTGCAATAATATTAATTTAAAAGAAAGTATACTAACTTTAAAATTTATTTTTCTTCTTACCCCTAAACTTGATTTCAAACATATATAACATTCAATATAGAAAATATAAATAGGAAGAAAAAAAGTTTAGAAATTCTATCAATCACAAACATTTACAAGTATTCATTAGGACAGAACAATATGCAATAGAAAGTAAATCTAAACTAAAACATGCTCGATAAAATGGAAAGAAAGGTCTAACAAGAAGAATAGGTATTGACATAGAAATATATATATATTTATGTGTTCTTCAAATCCTTATATTATTTTAACACAAACACAAACACACATGATAAATGAGGTCAATTCTTCCTTTAACTCACTGCATCTCTCTAACTTACTTTCAATTTCTAAAGGAATTACTACACAGATGCATTGGGTATTTAGAAATAATTTTATAAATTTAAACCCAAAGATAAGATTATCCCTGAAATATTGGTTCTCGAGCACCAACACCAAGCATCACCATATCTCTTAATTAAACACCTCTAGCAAGCACCTCTAGCAGTTATAAAGATAGTGTAAATTCATCCACTAGTTACTCATCAAATAGGTTAGCTACTCCGTACGAAATCAAGATGGAACTGCCATTATTAAAATTAATGATGTCTCTTATAAAACTCAAGTTCGAGTGAGACCCAAGTTATAGTGGACTCGTCAATTCAACTACTACAAGATAATATATAAGTTTAGCCATAATAAGAAGTTAAGAAATCACCTCGCTCATGACACTGTCAGTCGGCGCTATTTTTGGTGTGGGGTTTGCCCGTAAGAAGCTGTCGGTCACCGAAATTGAAATTCCGTTGCCCGCTTTGGAAGGACATTTTAATTTACATACATATATAAAGTTTAGAAAAATATAAAATCAAAATGACCCCATATTTTTCATAGTTTAAATGAAAGAGCGTTGTACCTTAAACCCTGTATCTATCCTAAAGGATAAACATAAGATTTGAGGATGAGGCTCGATCGATCAAATAAACTGAGAAATATATGACGTCCGTTTGGTCTGTGAAACCATTTTATTTGTCGACAATTTCCCTTATTTAATATGAAGAATTAAATAGGGTTTATATTAAGCTGGGTTCAGATAAGCTTCTTATAAGGGCAAGCCCTTATAGTTAATTACATCTTAGATAACCAAAGTCACCTAAAAAAATTGTAGATAAAAATCAGGAAATATTATCTTCAAGGAGTTCAAAGGACAGGACTTTTCAACGATATCGGACAAAGAGGTGTGAAATGAGATTGACTGAAATTTGGAACATTTTATTTTTGGAAACCAAAGGAGACCTAGGGGATGTCGTGGATCCGGAGGAGAACCTCGGTGACTTCCCAGTCTACCCTATGGTTTGGCATCAATTTTGAGGAGAAATATTTAAATGTTTCATCCTGCAAATTTTATTTATTTAGGGCTTACATTTGTGTGAAATGATACACAAATAGCCTGGAAGTTGTGAGAATTTAGGGCGTAACGAACGAAAACCTTGGAATCCTAAATCGAGTTAGGGCTTATATCGTACAACAGAGCTGTACAAAAGCCTAAAGATAAGGTGAGGATTTATGTTGCATAAGTAGACAACCTCAAAATCCTATGGCTTGGTTGTTTAATTCTAAGGAAGGAATGGTTTAGCTGAGGAATACAGATTTTACTGTTGAAGATGGCCGTGCTACCTACCATGCTAGCTCTACGCTCTCCTTATCGTGGCGAGTTTAAGTTTTCTAGGGTGTCAATGATGCCAAATTAGGTGGCCCTATGGTTGAAGTTCTTTAAATGTTATGGGAGATTTTAAAGTTGATTAGAGCGACACCGGTTAGGATCCTACAGTTCCCTCGTTCCGGCACCACTATTTTCTATTGGATTCACTTAGTCTAAATGAATTTACTAAACTTAACTTAATGAGTTCCTTACTTTCATTTAGACCATGGGAAGCCACGTTAGCAATCGTAGGTTACCTCCTCCAAGGGATTCCCGATCATCTGATAGAGACGTCTTAATTTAGTTGTAGTTGTAGTTTTTGTGATGTTTGTGATTAAATTTTGAGTTGTTTTATATTTTGAATTTTGTGGAGGTGATTTTTATCTTGGTTGATTTTAATTTTGGTTTTGGGTTTTGGTTTTGTGGTTATCCTAACAATTTTAGTTTTCATGCAGGGTGACATTATTGTTTAGCATGCAAGTTTTGTAAGCATAAAAAGTACAGTACGACAGTACAAGAAAGACGACATTATAAACTATAAAAATCGTACCTGACGAGTCTTCTCGTTCCACCACCCGAAACTCAAAATGCATGTGAGAGCACTTTATATAAAGTGGAGAAGTAAGGTTTTAGTAATCTACCCAACCCTAGGTCATATCTTGGTGGGTCCCTATTAATTTGATTAAGGATGATTTTTTTAAGCAAAACATATTAAGTTTAGTAGACCTCCGAGGTATCCAATCTGGAGAAAGAAGCAGGTCCATGCTTCCCTCTCACTGCCTGGTGAAAAGTCTCGAGCTTTTTTTAAACTTATTATGTTGCTTAATAACCCATCCTGTCAATACTTTTAATGCTAAATGAAAATTGATATTTTAATTATCCTTAAGATTAGGGTAATTATCACTTAAAATTTAATTTGAGAATTATGCAGGTGAAGACCCTTAAAGGGGCAAGTTAATGTACTAAGACACTTCGCCAATTTTTTAATCTGGAGGCTTGTAGTGTTTTAAAGATATTCAATTTTTTTAATTATGTTATTTTTCTAATCTTCATTTAATCATATTTGATTTAGCCTAGATTACTACTAAGCTCTTAAGATTTTGGTAGATGTCTGAGTTATTTTAAAAAGGTTGAATCTTAAGTGATGATGATTAATTTTTTTTGAAAGTCATTTGAATATCAAATAGGGGTGTTGATTTAGTGAGTTATACACACCCATAATCATACCCCTAAGTTTAGGATCGTTTAATTGATTAGACTTCCAAATTTTAATAATTTATGAAAATTACAAATTAATCCTTTAATTAATAAAAGTGAGATTGGTTTCTAATAACTAATCCCCTTGTGTTTCAATCATCCAAATATGATGATTAGGATCAAAGGTCACCCTTTTCCTCTTTCTTGAATTAAGCCTAAATGTTAATTAAGGCTAAATTTCAAAAATTACATATTTGCTCCTAAGGCTCTAATACTTCATAATTCATCAAATTTAATTCAAATAACTTTAGAATTTGCATCCCACCTCACTCATGGGTCAATTAAGACATGAGAGGACAAAATAAGATTTTTAAAATTTTAATTTAATTTATATATTTATTTATATGCAAAAATAGGATTTTTCAAAGAAAATTCCATATCTTGACAAAGGAGAAGCCTAAACACTTGAAAGTTTTATTGGAGGTAGACTTAGACTAGAGAAACTTTGGGACCAAATTTCATGATTTTTTGAGTTTTATTTGAATAATTAGAATTATTTTAATTTATGGGTCATTTATTATTTATAGAATATTTTAAATGAGAAAAATTAAGCTTCACATTTTTATTAAATCTCTCTAAGTTCAAGGAACCTAAAGAAACAAATTTAACATTTTTCTAATTTTTCTTTGAATTGTTAGAATTATTTTAGTGAAAATCCATTTTTAGCCTTTAAAAATTATTTTAAGCTTCAAAATTCAATATCTTCACTTAGAAAATTAGGAAAAATATTCCAACTATTTTTAAGTGCTTAGGAAACAATTTAGAACATTTTCATGAATTTTATTATTTTTGTGATTTTTATCATTTTTTAATTATTTAAATATTAAGGAAAGGCTTAAAAATGGAATTTTTATTTTAATTACAAATTTATTTTTAGAAAATTCCTATGATCACAGAGAACTCCTAAAACCAATTTTTATAATTTTTTGAGTTATATTTTAATTGTTAAAAATTATTAGTGTTAAAAATGACATTTAACTTAGAAAATTAATTTGAGTTATCAAATGAGCTCCAACTATTTTGAAATTTTTATGGGGAGTTCTCTAAACTTCAAATTATAGTGGAGATTAAAGACCAAGTCATTCAGATGTTTGTGTTTCCCAAAATTAATTTTCCTCACATTTTAGGGTTTGTGCAAATTAGGTGCATTCTTAATGACTTAGATCATGAAACATTTTCCAAAGGTTTCTCTGGCCATAATAAACCTTCCAAAATTATCTTGGAATTTTCTAAGTAACATGTTAATTATGATTATTAATTTATGCAAATAATAGACATAAACTTGAAAAATATGGATCTCTGTCTAGAGATCTCCTCTGACTTTAGAAAAATCAAAGGATAATCCCTAAGACAGAGGCAACAGCATGCCAAAATTTTAAGCCATGGTGAAATGCCTACATGCATGGAGAATCAAAAGACTCAAAACATTGTTTAATTAATTAAAAATAAAATGTGCATCAAATAAACTTCAAACCATTTCCACATTATTCTCCTCTATTCACTAAGCACTAGGATATTTTTATTTTATTTTTGTGATTTTTCTACACCAAGATATGAATTTTTTAAGTTAGGGAACATTTTCTGATTTATTTAAATCCCTATTTTTCAATTTAAATGTGCGGTGCCACCTCATCTTAGACAGCTCCGAACGGTGATGTGGCGTGCTCCCATTCACTGCGCTTTCCACCCTAGCATGCCACACGGCCCGTGGTTCATGTATCAAGAGTTCATCTGGCCAGATCTCGTCCGTTGATGAGATAAATGAGAGATCGGACGGCTCCCCGTCATCGTCCACACTCAAACCTTAAGATCTCCCTCTAGACTTAACTAAATCTTATGGGGTTTGTTTCTAGAGCTTCATCTACTCAATACAAACTTATCTATATGGATTGTACGGTATGAAATACAGTAAATACGTATTGAGAGTGAAAATAGGCTCAGATTAGGGTTGGAGTTCAATACCTTTAGTTCAATACCTTTGTTTGTTTGAGAGGGGAGGCCTCAACCAGATGGTTGTGGTAGCTTTGATTGGTTCCAATGAACCTTAAGATGAAGCCTTGCGCCCTGATGAATGGTTTAGGTATGAATTTGACCAAGCTTGATTTCAGGTGTTGATTGAAGTCTATAGTAGAGGCTGTTTGAGAGGGGGCTTTTGTGGGGAATCAACTTCTTTCACTGTGGGGAAGGTGTGTGCACAGTTAATTGAAGTTTGATTCATTGTGGAGGTGTGGAGAGATTTGTCCTGGTTTTCGGCAAAAATTCAAGCTCAAAATTGAGCTTCAACAGTGAAGCTCAATGAGAGGAAAATGGTTGCCTTGAACTGTGGAGGTCTTAGGGAGCCTTTGAGGGCAGTTTGGCCGAGTTTCCTTACGAAAATTTTAGCTCTCCTCTATTGGCCATGGAGGTGAGGTTTAAATAAAATTGTCTTAGGGTGGCTTTCATGGCCTCCATTTGGGTGTAATGTGAAGCTTAGGTGGCGGGCAGAGAAGCTCTAAATTTCAAATGGGATGAGGTGACCTCTAGGTTTGAATTGGGTTTAAATTTTTGGGGGTGGCTCACGGCTTTGATGTTTTTCGGCCACTAAGCCAACCGAAAAGGCCAGGGGAGGTGGCCAGGAAGTCAGATGAGCCATGGGGAGGCTTAATTATGATTTACCCCCAAGGGTTAATGATGACGAGGGAGATTTTGCAAGTTTGGTCCAAAAATGGGTTAAAATCCCTTAATTTGGGGATCTATTGGTCCATAACATGCTTTGGTGGGTTTTCCATGGTTTAGGCTGGTCCCTAAGAGGAGTTTGGTGGCTGTGGAGCCATAAATTTGGTGGCTTTAAGGTGGATAGGTCAATTCTGGTGCATGGGCCCAATATGGGTCCAAATGACCAAAGCTTAGGTTTGGGTTAGGCTAGTCATGACTTTGAGCCCAATTAATTGATCAACGTTGTGTAGATGATTGTAATGAACATTTTTCTTGAAGGATTAAAGTAATTTTGAGTTCAATTGAAAGCTCAATATGAAGGATTTTGATATTTTGGTCAATTTGGGCATGTTAGACTAGACTTGGGCTTAAATTGAGATAGGCTTGGAATTTGGCTCAATTAAATTATCCAAACGATCAAGGGAGATGTTATGAAGTTTTTTCATGAAGGAATGGAGTGGAAATTTTGGGGTTAAGGCAATCAATTTGGTGGAATTTTGAGACATGGTCAATTTAGGGCAAAATTGGGGATTTTTTGAATTTGGGATGAAATTAAATGAAATTGAGGCTTCAACAAGGATAATTGAAGGTCAAGTTTGATTTTTAGGAATGTTATGAATATTTTAGAATTTAAATTGAGACAAATGGAGTAGGCATTTGGGTTCAATTTTGTGGAACCAAGTCATAGAGCCAAAATTAGGGGATTGACTTAGATCAAAGTTTTGCTTAAAGCATGGGCCAATTGAGCATGGATTTAGTTTAGATTGGTCATATAGAAGGTGAATTTGAGTTTAGAATTGAAATTGAGGGAAATTGGGACCAAATTGATGGACATTTGAAGTGAATTTAGGGAAATTGGGCCTTTAAAGGCAATTTGGGGGTTTTGGTCAAAATGATCAAATTGGTCAAATTGGGTTATATGGTAGTTGAGAAAAATGAAATTGGGAATATTTGAAATGTTTTGGGAATTTTTGGGATTTTTTGAAATTTTATGCTAAGGAGGGGTATTTTGGTAATTTGGCAATTTTTGGAGATTTTGGGTAATTTGGATGTTTTCCAAAGGTTTGAAATGATTTTTGAATAAGTTTGGGTATTTTGGGTAAATTTGGAAATTTTGGCTAAATTTAGGATTTCAAGGGTACTTAGGTAATTTGGGGGAGTTTAGGGGCAAAAATGCCAAGTTAAGTATTTTTTGGTAAAATTGGGGTGCCACCCACCATCAATGAGCTATGGACCAATGGAAACCCCATTTGGGTCCTCTATGTATTGATCTTAGCTAAACCCTAGCTTAGGGCCAGAGGGTTTAGGGGATCATCTACATGAGTCTCCCAAAGGATTAAGGAATTAAAGTTAAGAAATTTTGGGTTTAGGGTTGTGAGTGATTGTGGGTGAAGGTGAGTGCAAGTGAGTGCCTTAGCTCTAGACAAACACCCAGGGTCAACCCTAAAGTCAAATATTCCTATGGTGAACTCTCCTGGGCTCCCCCATAATGACCCTACCTACTAAGTCCTAGAGGTTAGGACCACCATGTGGAAGTTCAAGTTGAGCAAGGAAGAGGGTAGAATTTCTAATGGTGAGGGTTCCTTTCCTAGTTTTCTAAGAATAGTCAATAAGAAAATCTTATGGCTATACCCCAGGCTACTAAAGAGGAAAAACTAGACCTCAACCAAAAGTGAGGTCAACAAATGGACCCCCAATAGGTGTAGTGTGCAGGGCAAGCACACTATGCTTGTTGACGTTGACCGACGAGATCAACAAAACCAACACAGACTTCTAAAGTCAACAAACTTAGAAGGAGGTGTAGAATTGTGTGTGTTATTTTTTTCCGCTTGGGAATTAGCAGATGAATATTTGATTGAAGTCAAGAGGTAGGAACTCTCGCTAGGGATTGGAGAGTTGGTTCTGAGTTATCAGATTTTAGGTTTATTATAGAGGATGGGACTTAGTATATGTAAGTGCTAACCCCAAGGTGGGAATTGAAGTTTAGATATTAATTTCAAAAGAGGGTTGGAAGTTAGGGACCGACCTCGAAAGAAAAGAGGAATCATAAGTTAAGGACTGATTCTAAAATGAGAATTGAAAGTTAAGGATCAATCTCAAGAGCGGGTCGAAAGTTAATGACCGATCTCGAAAAGAAGTGAATCAGAAGTTAAGGACTGATTATAAAATGAGAATTGAAAGTTAACGATCAATCTCAAAAGAGAGAGTCGAAAGTTAAAGATCGACTTCGAAAAGAAGTGAATCAAAACTTAGGGATTGATTCCAAAATGAGAATTGAAAGTTAATGATCAATCTCAAAAGAGAGTCAGAAGTTAAGGACCGACCTTGAAATGAAAGGAATCAGAAGTTAAGGATTGATTCCAAAATGAGAATTGAAAGTTAATGATCAATCTCAAAAGAGAGTCGAAAGTTAAGGACCGACATCAAAAGGAATCAGAAGTTAATGACTGATTCCAAAATGAGAATTGAAAGTTAATGATCAATCCCAAAAGAGAGTCGGAAGTTAAGGACTGACCTCAAAAGGAAGTGAATCAGAAGTTAGAGACTGATTATAAAATGAGAATTGAAAGTTAAGGATCAATCTTAAGGGAGAGTCGGAAGTTAAGGACTGACCTTGAAAGGAAAGGAATCAGAAGTTAAGGTCTGATTCCAAAATGAGAATTGAAAGTTAATGATCAATCTGAAAAGAGAGTCGAAAGTTAATGACCGACCTCAAAAAGAAGTGAATCAGGAGTTGATGACTGATTGCAAAATGAGAATTAAAAGTTAATGATCAATCTCAAAAAAGAGTCGTAAGTTAAGGACCGACCTCCAAAGGAAAGGAATTAGAAGTTAAGGACTGATTCCAAAATGAGAACTGAAAGTTAATGATCAATCTCAGAAGAGAGTCAAAAGTTAAGGACTGACCTCGAAAGGAAAGGAATTAGAAGTTAAGGACTGATTCCAAAATGAGAATTGAAAATTAATGATCAATCTCAAAAGAGAGTTGGAAGTTAAGGATCGACCTCGAAAGGAAGTGAATCAGAAGTTAATGATTGATTGCAAAATGAGAATTAAAAGTTAATGATCAATCTCAAAAGAGAGTCGGAAGTTAAGGACCGATGAATCAAAAGTTAAGGATTGATTCCAAAATGATAATTGAAAGTTAATGATCAATCTCAAAAGAGAGTCGGAAGTTAAGGACCGATGAATCAAAAGTTAAGGATTGATTCCAAAATGATAATTGAAAGTTAATGATCAATCTCAAAAGAGAGTCGGAAGTTAAGGACCGATGAATCAAAAGTTAAGGATTGATTCCAAAATGATAATTGAAAGTTAATGATCAATCTCAAAAGAGAGTCGGAAGTTAAGGACCGATGAATCAAAAGTTAAGGATTGATTCCAAAATGATAATTGAAAGTTAATGATCAATCTCAAAAGAGAGAGTCAGAAGTTAAGGACTGACCTCGAAAAGAATTAAATTAGAAGTTAGGAAAGTTAATGCCTGATTCAAAAATGAGAATTGAAAGTTAAGGATCAATCTTAAAAGAGAGTCAGAAGTTAAGGACCGATCTCAAAAGGAAGTGAATCAGAAGTTAGGGACCGATTACAAAATGAGAATTGAAAGTTAAGGATCAATCTCAAGAGATAGTCGGAAGTTAAAGACCGACCTTGAAAGGAAAGGAATCAGAAGTTAAGGACTGATTTCAAAATGAGAATTGAATTGAAAGTTAATGATCGGATCGATCTCAAAAGAGAGTCGTAAGTTAAGGATCGACCTCGAAAGGAAAGGAATCAGAAGTTAAGGACTGATTCCAAAATGAGAATTGGTGGTGTTGAATCCAAAGATACGTGTTGTGTGAAAAAGGTTGACATTGTTGAAGAAGATTTGCAAACTTTTTGTGAGGTTTTGTGTAGAACGTGAAATTCCGCGGGGGTGTGAAAAGAACTAGTGCAGACAAAGATAGTTGTGCTGCGCGAGCAAAGGGTAAGATAGATTTATTTTTTTTCTTGTCGTTGTTATCATGTTTAATTTTTAAAATATGTTTTCAAAAATATAATTTTAGTTGGTTGATTTTTCAAAAGAGAATTGTTTTGTTGTTTGGTTGTTTGTTATTTTTATTTAAATTTTATTATCGTCAACTTTTTTTTTGTTTTGTTTTGTTGTTTTGTTCTTTGTTCTTTATAATCTCAAACCAACGTATGGTCCATGGCTTTTATCCATCGCACACAAAGGCAATTGACAAAAAGACAAATTTCTAAAAGAAACTTCATATATCTGTTTCAATAAATGTTACAGATTGAATGTAGGCCAAAGCCTCAAAAAGTACAATTGCTAATTGCATCAAAGTACATCCACAAATGTTTCATGCCAAGTATATATCATAAGCTGATCATGTCTAATACATATCATGTCTGCTGTAATGTAGTGCAGTAAATTGGAGATGAACCCTCTGAATGTCTGTTCCTGGTGTGACAAAACCATCTAAGACGGCTCTCTAATTTTTGTCTGTCACTGGAGCTACACCAACCCTATCACGGATATATTCATTTTGTAATCCCTTTCTCATCTCTGATACAGTTTCCATAATCATCTTTGATTGAATGTATGGTATTGCACTTCCTTTGATGCTTAGTGCAAGCATGATAATACTTTGAATTTCTGTCCCTCTCATTAAACTTGGTTTTGGTAGCCTTTTGTTTTAAGAAAATTTCTTGCCACTTGACAGCAACAAGCAGTTTTTCATTGGCTTCCAAAAGGGAGGCCTCTTCCACCAGCCCATTACTATGGTCTTGCTCCATTTGTATCAGCTCCTTTTCTGCCTTCTCCACCCCATTCAGTAGGTTCCCAAAAGTGTTCCAGCTCCACTAACTTAAAGCTTTGCCAACTTTTTTTGAAGATTCCACAGATGAATTAAGGGATTTGAGTGATCACAGTCCTTCTAGTTCCCCCTCACAATTTTGATGAAATCCTTATGGCTTGACCAAACATTTTGGTATCTGAAAGGGTTCCTGTGGTTGAGCTCTTTTGATGAGATGGTTACTATCATAGGTCTATGATCAGACCCAGCCAAGCTGAGGTGGGTTATTGTTGTCTATAAGAAGGATTGAATCCAGTGATCATTAGCAAGCATTCTATCTAATCTCTCCCACAAATTCCCCTCCTCCAAGTAAATTTGGGTACATTGTACCCCAAATCAAAGAGTCCACTCTTCTGGATGTTATCATTAAAATCAATCATTTTAGCAAGACTATGGGTCTGCCCTCTTCCAGCAGGAGAAGCCAGGCAGTTGAAGTCACCTCCCACAATCCAAGCAGTGTCAGTTTGATCATGAATTTTTTGCAACTCTTCCCATAGTGCCTACCTTGCTGAACTAGAAAAACCAACATAAATAAAAGTTGCATTCCAAGTTTTTCCTGCCATGTTAAAGAAGAGGTGTATGAATTGAGATTGATTGAGTCGGACTTGACATTGCATCTCCTTTCTGCAAAATATCCAAATCTTATTATTCAAGTTATGAATAAGGTAAAATCCTGAAAAAGCTTTTTCCTATTTTTGTTGGTTACTATGAACCATTAGTTCTAAAATGTCCATGCACCAAAACTTGTATTTCTTGTTGAGATATTTGAGTCTTTTAAAAGAAAGAGGGTTACCTATCCCCCTTATGTTCCAACTTAGGAAGTTAATCATGTAATTAGGATGTGTGACTTGAGGTTTGGGATCTGGATCTGGTCCTTCCCTTCAGCGAATGAGAAATATGATATGCTTGGATAGACTCCTTTGCCTTGGTCTGTTTGCCTTGAACCTCCACTGTCCTCTGCTCTTCCATCTTTGACCTCTTCTTTTTCTTATTTCTCTGCTGTTGTCAATCTGTCTCCAATAGCTTGTTGATGTCTGTCATTAACTTTTCAGTTGGTGTTGGGGTCTCCTCCTGCTTCATTTCTATCCCTGAATCTGATTCCATGGTGGGTACAACCTTGTTATTTTCACCTCTAGCATGATGATGAGTATGAGAGGGATTTTCCATCTCTGCAACTCGTTTTCTTGAATTTTTTGGGCTTTTTTCAATTTCATTTTGTTTTTCCTGATTGCTTCCATGTGAGGTAATTTTCTCAGCAACTATTAGTTGAGTTGATTCCTGTCTTTCCATCTCATTTCCTCCTTCTAGATTATTGTGGTTGACCTTTTCAGCAACCTCCTTGGGTGGAATCTATTGGATTCTTCTATGTGGGCGATGAAGTCTATAACACATTTCCTTTGTATGTCCAAACATCCTACAATGTTGACAATAGTATGGCTTCTGTTCCATTATCACCTCTTGCCAGAATCCTTTATTATCATTCCCAATCCATATCCTCTTAATTTCAAGGAGAGTTATGTCCCTTTCAATGAGGATTCTTGCACTACCAGGCCTAGCCTTATTATAAGTATGAGCATCTACCTTCATAGGGGTTCTAATGGCACACCAAATATTAAACAAGGCATTCAACTTACAGAGATACAGTGGCAGTCCTGAAAATTTAAAACATATAGGAACCACAGGTGGTTCCTTAATAGCATTAAACTCAGGAGTCCATTTTATAATTTTCATGTTTATGCCCCATATTGTTATGGACGGCTTGGAAAACACCCTTGCATAATCCTCTTTAGTGGAGAGTTGAACTAGCAAATGTCTTCCATCTAGCAACTCCAACTTCTAATCGCCAATAAAATGCAGTGAGTCAAAATAATTTCTTACTAGTTCCATTTTTGGGTGACCCAAATTAAATTTCCTAATGAGTGTGAATTGAACTTCCTTGTTCAGATCCTTGAGCTCTTCTGTAGAAAAGAAAGCAGCAGGTTCCCCCTCCCTTAGTCCTACAGGGTGGATGCAAGGAGTAGTCCCCTCGCCAGCCACTGTGTCATGGAAAGCTTGGGGAAACACTGGTAAATTAGGGTCACTTGGGGAATCTCTATTGTTGCCCAACACCCCAGAATAGGTGGCCTTAGCCCATTGCACATCAGTTTCAAAATCAATAGGAAGAGCCATATTTAAAACCCTTCACCCCAGCAAGAGTCCCCAGGTCAGGTTCCAATGGAACAGTACCCTTTTGAAAACTTTAAACTCGGGAAGCAAGGAAACTCAAAAACTAACCTCCAAATGAGTACCCAAATGGCAAGTAAGCAAGATCTTGTCACTCCCAGATCACCCCAAGCCTCCGAAGTCTAGGGGAGCCTCATCTCCCCGAAAACCCTAGCAGAGCACAAGCCGCCACCCTCAACATCATTATATATATATATATATATATATAACAAATTGTTAGGCATGTTAATTATCCCCAAACTTAAACATTACTTATCTTCAAGTAACTCATTTAGTTTATAAACCAATTGCTTTAACTTATGGCAGTGGGCTTCATTAGAGATTCTTATAATTTTGCATCATAAAAATGATAGTGAAACTTTAGGAATATTTTTAATAGCTCAGGTTAGAACTAGGGTATAAAAGTATTTAGTAATAAAATTAGGAATTCTAATTTTCTATTCATTTAAAAAATATTTGTAATTTGTCAAACTTAGGAATCCTAGAACTAGAAGAATTAAAACATAGAATTAAAACATAGAATTATATGAGAACTTTACTAGTAAAGATTTGACTAATAAATTTAGAATTGATAATAAATTTAGAAATGTAAATAAGTTTATTCCTTAAGATAATTCAAGTGAAGTCAATTTTTAATTAGGCATCCCCTCATACTTCTAATCACTTTCCATTCTTTTCTTTTTCTCCTTTTTTGAGTTTTTTTCTTATTTGTTATTTTATTTTAGGATTTTTTTTCAAACCTTACTATTTTTTTTGATGTGAGGATTACTATTTCTTTATCTACTTTTAATCATTTTAAACTTCACTATCCTCCTCCTAAAGTTAAAAACTTCTTACATTTCTTCACTTCATAATGTGTATTAGTATATAAATGATTTTTCATATAGTCTCAATTATTTTTAAAGTGTAAGTCTAAGATCCTTAGTGTTTCAAAATTACAATTTTTTTCTACTATGAATAGTAAAAGCATAATCCTATCATTTTATACCAAATATCTTAACTCCAAAACTACCCTTTATCATTAAAAAATTTTACTTAAGTCTTCTATAACATTTATAGAATAAAAAATATAGTTCTCTAAAGATAACACCACATACCACAAATTATGTTTAAAATAATTTTTAAATATAGTCTATCAAGGACAAATAAAGTCTAGTTTTTCTCCCTCCCTCAAACTTAAATTTTTAAACAGTTCAAAATATTTTAATACAAAATAAGTATGAAGAGAGAAAATTTTAAGAAAATTTTTATTTATCACAGGTTTTTAAACTTGAAAATTGTACAAGTACAAATAGTAAAAATAGGTGTGTGTAGCATTAGTAGATCTTAAATCAATAGGTATAACATAAGAATTTCAAAGTAAAAGAACTACTCTAACACATAGGCATTGATATATATAATCTTGATTAAAAAGTAAATAATAATGCAATAATAACCAAAAATTCCACAATCCACATCAGCAGTAGCATAAATAACACAATGTCAATTATAATCAAATAAGTAAAAATTAGCAACAACTAATTAAAGTGAACACTTCCAGACTCAGAATCACTACTCCTCCCCATCATCACTATCATCATCAACATCATCATCATATTATTCATCCATAGCCTTGCAACATTCAGATCTCTACACTTTGATCTCCTCTCAGAAAGCTCACCAGGGAAGTATTGAAACTAGCCTCGTACTCACTTTTCCATTTCAAATATTATTCCAAATGTTCCTAATGATGTCATCCTCCCACAGTTGACACTGCACAGAAGTAATATCATTCTGATGCTACTGATAGCAATCACAAAGTTCTTCCCAGATAGAAAAATGTAGATCAACAGCACTAGAAGTGTAAGGTCTAGAGGTAGAGGTAGAAGGAATATCTGAAGATCGGCCTCTAGAACCAATTGTAGCATACTTTCTATATATATCCCCATTAGCCTTATCGATAGGCTTTAGTAGATGTAATAACTCCTCCTAAGCTTAAAAATTAACTCCAAATTATTTACATTTAATAAAGATTAGAACGGGTTACCGAATCCTGTAGTGGAACCTCCCATAGAAGAACTGATGATGGACTAGTGGATGAGAGAGCCAATATAATTAGAATTCATTTTTTGAATGTAGTAGTTTAATTTGGATCTCTCTCAGGTTGCTTCACTCAACTAGTTCATAGGAAGAAGTTGGGTAGATAAAAAATAGCGTCATGCCTTAGATGAAGCATTGAGCATGAAACAAGAAAAACTTACCTTGTGGTAATTCTTAATTTTTGAAGCTCCATGCCCATCGGTCAAAAAAGTAATAATCTTGTCAAGCCCCACATTCGTAGGATCAAATTTAGAAAAAAAAATAATCAAGTACACTAGGCAACTTGTATAATGGATTGATCTAATCAGGTGTAAACTCAGCTTTCCTCTCCCAAGCAAATACCTCATCGTGAGATGCTTTTGAAAATTTTGCATAAAACAATTGAGCAACTAAAATAACTGCTTTAATAGTAAAGTAGCCAGAACTTTCCTAGTGACATGCTACCATCGAATTCTCTACAGAACCTCGAGGACAAGAACTGCTTCAGTTAGCAATCAACTTCTTTGATAAAAGTAAATCGTTGTACTGATCTTGTGCTTTTAAAATTGTATATTTTCTTTGGTCAGAAACCTCCTTCCCCTTTCCTATCTTTATTTTAGGAGCCATTTCAAAATCTGATAAAAATATAAATAAATTCTAAATATAAATTCTAAAGGCCCCTATAAGCATTTTCCAAGCAAACAAGCTTTTTCCACCATGGATTTTTTTTCACTATCTCTCAAAATTTTCAAATTTTCAGTATCTTCACAGTGTGGAAGAAATTCATGATGAAAGAAGAAAATTTTTTAAGCAAGGTATAGATCTTACCTGGAGAAGAAGAAATCCAAAATTTTTAGGCCTTAAATATAAAAGGATCACATTGTAGGAGAAACCCTAGGGTGCAACTGTGAAGACTAGGAGGAAGAAGATGATGTTCGAGTAGAAAAAGGGTGTAAAACTGGGCATTTTTGTAATTTTAGAAGTTAAATCGGCGATTTAGTGCCTATACACGAGATTCATTGCTTAAGTGCCTTCAATCTCTGGTATCTGGCGCTTAGGAGCCAAGTTCTAACTTTTAGGCGTCAGTTCAGCTGAACCAAAAATCTAGGTTAAAAACTAGATTTTTATCCAAACCGTCACCTTCTTCTTCCTAGTTTTCACAAAAAAACAATGTGGGGGCTTTTTAGGGCTTCTCAAATATCGATTTTTGGGGTGATTTCTTGGCTTAAAAAATTTTGGATATGATCTCCTCAAGTTAAGAGCTTCACTTTAATGCAGACTTTTTTTACTTTCATCATGAATTTTTTTCACATTGCTCATGTGTCAAAATTTTAGATTCTTTAGAAGAAATGAGTGATGAATCCATGGTAGAAAGTTTCTTACCTTAGAAAAATTTTGTTTGGAGTTTAAGAATAATATTTTGAATTTATGTGGAATTTTTTGGGAATTTTATAGATAATGGCTCCTAATACTAAGCGAGGAAAAGGAAGATTTGTGTTCAATTCGTGAAAAAATTCCAATATGAAGGCTCAATTTAGATACACAATGATTACCTCGTGAATAGAAAGTTGATTCGGGAAAGAGTTTTTATCAGTCTCATGGAAATAGTTGAAAGCTTAAATATAGCCCAACACTGGGAAGATTTCTGCTACTTCACTGCAGTTGCAGTAATTTTTATTGCCCAGGAATTTTATGCCAATTTCCCTGAATCTTCTGATGATCAAGTTTATGTTCAAGGATGTAGAGTGGAAGCTACTCCTCAGTGCATCAATGTTCTATTCCAGTTACCAAATATTATGAACTATGAGTATTCTTCATTTGAGTCTACTGGATTGCAGTTGAACGAGGTGATAGCCTTTCTGATTGATGGATAAGGAGTTTGGAAAATTAAGAATAATCATAAGGTAAACTTATCTACCTCAATGTTAAATGCACCCTTCAAGGCATGGCATTCTGCACGATTTCTTCCTAGTAATCATCTTAGTGAGTTGGCAAAGAGAGAGAATCTTTAAATTTCTACATTCAATAGATGAAGAATATAAATATTAGATCTATAATTTATCAGAATATTTCTTCTAGAAGTGAGTTTACTAGAGGATTAGGTTTCCCTGCCCTGATTTTTACTTTGTGTAAACAATCAAGAGTAAGATATGAGAGTTAGGAAGAATAGGTGCAAACTATTAAACAAATTAGTTGAACAAACATTCAAGTATATGAGTTTCATGTTGGAATGAGGTCTAGGGGAAGAGGTTCAGATACTCCTTCAACCTTTACCTCCAGACTATCTACTTCTTGTATTGCTGCTCAATTGTCTGCACTTTATAAGATCTTCATAGTGATTATTAGGCTTTGACACATGACATAACATATCTCCAAGACAAAGTGACTGATATTGATTATAAGATTGATCATGTCTAAGGATAATTGAACCTCAAACATGACTATGATACAAGTTTCAATACATCTCTAGTGAGTTTTCTACAAGGAGATCATAATGTTCAGTTTCCACTCAGTCCTCCATTTCTAGACTATCAACCAAAGGACTATATGGAAGAGGAGGAGGAGACTGATGAGGAGACAGAAGAAGATGATGAAGAGGATTAATAACTTTGTGTTGTTTGTTGTTTGTTTTGTTGTATTTATTTATATTGTTAGATGTCTTGAACTCTTCAGTGTAGAAATTATTGTTGTGAACTTAAATATGAATTTATTATTGTTTGTTGCTTATACTACTTGTTGTCTGTGTTATTGCACTAGTGATCATTTTAGTTTACTGTTGTTGTTGTACATGTTATAATGTTTAGAAAAACTCCTATACTTAGAAAATTCTTTTTGTTATATACATGTTAATTAGGCTCTATTGTTATTGTATGTCTGCTTCCTATACTTAGATATTTTCATGTTAAACCCATTTTTACAAAAACAAATTTTAAATTTTTTTTCCTACGTTTATCTTTTCAGTTATAAATGTTTTAATCTATCAAGAAAAATTTAAGTTTGGGGAAGGGAGAAAAAAATTTTGAAAACAATAATTTAATATGTCCTTAAGAAACTAAATTCAAAAAAGAAATATCTTTTTAAAGTAATATGAGGTATGTGGTGTTATTTTCAAAGAACTATATTTTTTTTGATTCTATAGATGTTCTGTTAAGAATTAAGTAAATTATTGGTGATAAAGGTTAGTTCTAAGAATTAATATATTTAGTAAAAGAGAATAGAAATATAATTTTACTAATTAAAGTAGGAAAGAAATTACCTTTTGAAATACTAAGGATCTTAGATTTATATTCTAAAAAATTGAGACTCTATGAATAATTATTTTTGAAAACTAATGCAAATTATCAAAGTAAGGAAATGTGATGAGTTTTTAACTTTAAAAGTAGGATAATGAAGTTCAAAATCATTAATGGCTGGCCTAGATATAGTAATCGTCACTAAGAAAAAGAAATTAAAGTATTAAAAATGATCCTAAATGTCAAACAAAAAGAAAGAGAAAAAGGAAAAAAGAAGGAAAGAAAAGAAAAGTTTATGTGAAAGTGAGGAGAAGCTTGAGGGGATGCCTAATTTAAAATTTGCTTCACTTGAATCATTTTAAAGAAAGGGACTTAATTAAAGTTTTGAGCTTTTAGTTTCTTACAACATTAGTTTACCTTTACTAATAGAGTTCTCTCAAATTCAATCTATTCATACTCGGAGGCTTTTATGTTTTAGAAACTGCAATTAATTTTTGAAATGAATAGAAGAATTATAATTCTTAGACTTGATTATAGAATATTTTTATGTCATAATTCTAACCTGAATTATTAAGATTTTCCTAAAGTCATGACTACCACATTTACAGGATAAAACTATATAGGTCTTTAATGAAACCCACTACCACATATTAAAATATGTTAAAATATTTTTCAGAAGACAAAAGTTACATGAGGACAAGTAACAATTAAGTTTGAAGGATTTTAACATGCCTAAAATATGTTGCTTTTATTTATTCATTAATGCCTATTTTTAATGATATTGCACTTTAATGAAAGGTATCTTTGATGTTTTTGGTTGTTGGTACACTAAATGGAGTAAATGGAGCAAATAGAGCAAAAATGGAGGAAATTGAAGTCAAATGAAGCAAAAAGGGCAATGTTGATTTGGCGCCTAGGCGCGAGACACGAATATCTAGAAGATCCATTGAATGTGGACAAATTTTGAAGAAAATCTTGGGGATTTTAAGAGCTCTATTTAAGGAAACTTCTGTAGATTCAAAAAAGAAACTTTTAGGAGGAGGTAAAGGGAGACTTTTATCGAGAAGTAGATTCTTTCTAGAGAGGAGAAAGTCTTGGAGGGTTGCTTAGAACATAGAAAAGAACAGGGGAAGTGAGAGATATCCTCTTCACTGTATATTCTAAGCATATTTGGAGTGAATTGTTAGAAGAGTGGGGGATTCAAAGGAACTTTAAGGATTGCTTGGGAAAGGGTTTAAGATAAGTTCTGTACTTTGTTTATTTTACTTTATCTTGTCTTATAAACTTTTATTTATCTATAAATCCATGTATTGTTATTTCTTCCTCAAGAGATCTGAGTAGTTTATTTTGTTTTTCTCCTTGTAATGAGGAATAATTATGTATAGGAATGTATTTTAGTAGAAGTGTTTTTAAAATTCCAAAATTGTGATGATTCAAACTCTATGTTTCATTTACTTGTCAATCTGGCCAGTTCATTTATTAAAATTTGTTGTAAAATGTAGTGACTCAAAATGGGCTATGTTCTAACATAGTACGAATCACATTTAGCCTCATGGATGAGATAGTAGTCCTTAAGATTAAGTGCAACTAAATAGAAAAATAAGTTTTGATGGGAATAGAATTGGTGATTTTTGGGTGACAGACTAAAATCTCCAATTTGGTCAAGATGTTTGGAAACTAAAGCGAGACGTTAGCCAGGAAGTAGGAAATCTAGAGTGAGAACTAGTATCTTCTCAGCTTAACCACAGGTTTAGGGACCAAACTCTAGATCAGCCAACGTTCTTTTTGCACTTGACAAAGGGAAAAGAATTAAATTACTCCTCTTTGGCACAATACCGTAATTAAATTAGTTATGTTTTAAAATTATTTTCTTACACTATTTATAAACTCATTGCAAGGGCAAGGATGTTTTATACAAATTAGAACTCTTCATACATTATTAGTTCAAATTTGTTTTAACTTTGCACTTTAAAACCTTTTTAAATTATATTGCATTTACATTCTGTGTTTACTTAGCATACTAGCATTTCTTTAATTTTATAGGATTAGATTTTCCACAAATATTTGCAATCATTTCCTATATAAGTTTTCTACAGTTAAATGTAGGTTCTATTAAAGTCAAATTTAAAAGATTTTTAGCTATCTCCGCGGGATCAATACTGGTTTAAAAAAAGCCTATATTACTTGAAACGATACGTATACTTGTGTAGTACCCTAGTGTGTAAACCCTTTTTATCATCTTTATATAATATTTAATTTTGCACACTAGCAGATAAATATAAATTAGGTTAAGTTTTTGGCCATACTTTTGAATTTAAATAATTGTGTAACTGCGGGTCAGGTCAGTGGATTAGCTTGAGTTTTGAGGAGAAAGAATTAAGTGTTTCATCCTGCCAATTTTATTAGTTAGGGCTTACATTTGTGTGAAACGATCACACAAATAGCATGAAAGATGTGAGGGTTTAGGTCGTGACGGACGACAACCTCGAAATCCTAAGATGAGTTAGGGCTTATATTGTATAGCAGGGCTATAAAAAAGGCCTAAAGATAAGGTGAGGATTTACATTACATAAGTAAGCAACCTCGAAGTCCTATGACTTTGTTATTTAAGTCTAAGGAAGGAAGATTGACTTAGCTGGGGAAGACAGGTTTTGTTGTTGAAGATGGCCGTGCTGCCCACCATGCTAGCTCCAAGCTCCTTGCCACGATAAATTTAAGTCTTCTAGTGTGTTAAGTTATGATGTCAAATCAGGTGGCTCTATGGTTTAAGTTCTTTAAATTTTATGGGGACATCTTAAAGTTGATTAGAGCGACACCGATTATTATCCAACGGTTCCCTCATTCCAACACCACTATTTTCTATTGGATTCACTTAGTCTAAATGAATTTACTAAACTCAACTTAATGAGTTCCATAATTTCATTTAGACCGTGGAAGCCTCGTTAGCAACCTTAGGTTACCACCTCCGAGGGATTCTAGATCATCTGATAGAGATGTCTTAATTTAGTTGAGGTTGTAGTTTTGTGTGATGTTTGTGATTAAATTTTGAGTTGTCTTATATTTTAAATGTTGTGGCGGTGAGTTTTATCTTTGTTGATTTTAGTTTTAGTTTTTGTTTTAGTTTTGTGGCTATCCTGATAGTTTTAGTTTTCATGCAAATTTTTATAAGCACAAAAGTATATCATAAAAGTACAAGAAAGACAACGCTGAAAACTGTAAAAGCGTACCTGGCGAGTCTTCTCATTCCACCACTTGAAACTTAAAATGCATGTCAGGGCAATTTATATAGAGGCAAAAAGTAAGGTTTCGGTAGTTTTCATAACGCTATGTAATATCTTGATGGGTCCTTATAAATTTAATTAAGGACTATTTTGTTAAACAAAACATATTAAGTTTAGTAGATCTTCAAGATATCCAACAGATCTAGAGAAGAAACAGGTCCGTGCTACTCTCTCGCTGCCGGTGAAAAATCCCGAGTTATTTTAAACTTTATTATGTTCTTAACAATTCATCCTGTAAAAACGCTTAATGATGTCTCAATTATCCCTAAAAGTAGGGTAATTATCACTTGTGATTCAATTTAAGAATTAAGTTGGTGAAGACCCTTAAAGAGGCAAGTTAGTGTTGTTGGAACACTTAGCCAAATTTTAACCCTAATTAAGCTTGTAGTGTTTGAAAAATGTTTTAATTTTCAATGATATTTACTTTTCTAATCCTCATTTAAATGTAACTTGATTTAGCCTAAGTCACTACTAAGCCCTTAAGACCTAGGTGAGTGTCTTAATTAGTTTTAAAAAGGTTAAGCTTTAGGTGGTCATGATTCATGATTTGAATTTCGTTTGAAAATCAAATAGGGGTATTAAATTGATTAATTATTTTAATTATTGACTTCAAAAGTCATACCCCTAAGTCCTGGGTTTATTTTATTTTAATAAACTTCCAAATTTTAATAATTTAGAAATTTATTAACCCATCTTTTCAATTGGGAAAGTGAGGTTGGTTTCTACCAATTAAACCCTTGTTTTTCAAACATCAAATAAATTGATTAAAATCAGAGGTTACCAATTTTTTTTCTTGAATTAAGCCTAAATGTTAATTAAGGCTAAATTTCCAAAAGTACACATTTGCCACTAAGGCTCTAACACTTCATAATTTGTCAAATTCAATTCAAATAACTTTGAAATTTTTATCCTAACTCATTCATGGGTCAATTGAGACATCATAGGAGAAAATATGATTTTTTTAAATTTAAGTTATTTTGTATAATTATTTTTAAGCAAAAATAGGATTTTTCAGAGAAAATTCTTAACTTATCCAAGGTAAATCTTAATCTCTTGAAATTTTTACTGAAGGTAGGCTTAGATCAGAGAAGTCTTTGTACCAAATTTCATGATTTTTTGAATTTTACTTTTGAATTTTACTTTTTGAATTTTACTTGAATTTTAAGAATTATTTTAAATTTTGGGGTATTTATTAAATATAAATATTTTAAATGGGGAAAATTAAGTTTTGTATTTTTGAAAAGTCTCCCTGAGGTCAGAGGACTCAGAGAAGATGATTTTATATTTTTATGAATTTTATTTGATTTATTGGAATTATTTTAGTGAAAACTCATTTTTAGCCTTTAAAAATTATTTTTAAGCTTTGAAATTCGTTATATTTATTTAGAAAACAAGGAAAAATATTCTAATTGTTCCTAAGTGATTAGGAAGCAATTTAGAACATTTTCATGACTTTTATATTTTTGTGATTTTTATAAATTTTTAATTATTTTTAATATTTATAAATAAGCTAAAAATGAAAATTTTATTTTAAATATCATTTTATTTTTAGAAAATGGCCCTGATCATAGAGAACTCAAAAAATAACTTTTTATAAATTTTTGAGTTATATTTTGATTTTTAAAAATCATTTAAATGTCAAAAGTGATGTTTATCTTTAAAAATCAACTTAAGTTATCAAATAAACTCAAAATATTTTGAAATTTTTTATGGTGAGTTCTCTGGATCATAAATAACAGTGGAGATAAAAAATCAAGTGATTTAAATGTTTATATTTTCCAAAATTAATTATCTTAGTGATTTAGTGTTTGTGAAAAGTAGGTGTATTTTAAATGACTTGACCCATGAAATTATTTCCAAAAGGTCCCCTGGTCATCATAAACCTTCCAAAATTTTCTTGGAATTTTTTCATCAAAATGTTAATTTCCATGATTATTTTAAGCAAATAATACACATAAACTTAAAAAATGTGACCCTTTGTCTAGGGACCTCCTCTGACTTTAGAAAAATCAAAGAATATTTTTCTTGACAGAGGCTACAATATGCCAAAAATTCAAGCTATGATGATAAGACTATATGCATGGAGAATCAAAAGATTCAAATCAATGTTTAATTAATTAAAAATAAAATATGCATCACATGAACTTAAAATTATTTCCAAGTTATTTTCCTCTATTCATTGAGCAAGAGGGCATTTTTATTTTATTTTTGTAATTTTTCTACACCAAGATATGAATTTTTTAAGTTAGGGGTATTTAAATAAATAGGAAAAATCCTATTTATCTATTTAAATGGCGTGTGCTGACTAAATCCTAGGCAGCTCTGAAGGCATGCGTGGCGAACTGTGGTTGGACGCCGCCATCCATGTAGCTGCTAACTCAGCCTGAAGTTTATGTTTCGAAGCGCTGTCCGACTTGATCTCCTACGTCCATTCGATACACGCTTGATAAAACGGCTCCCCATCATCATCCCTGATAGAGTGATCCCGTGACCATCCACACTAAAACCCTAAGATCTCAGCCTAGACTCAACCAAATAACTTCGGGTTTGATCCTATGGACTCGTCTAAGTGAGACGAACACATCCATATGGTAATCATGTAATTAAATTAAGCCTAATCAAATGGAGAATCAAAATAGGCTCGGGAGGGGGAGAAGTTTTATACCTTTTCTCTGAGAAGTGAAGCTTTAATCAGAGGGTCTCGGCACATTTGTTGGGGTCCAGGGAGAATATTGATTAAGCCTCTGGTCTTGGTGTGAGGCCTAGATATGATTTCTATCATGGATGATTACTATCATGGCCGGATTTGGGTGTTTGTCTAGAGCTATGGTAGAGGCTCTGTGGTTGGGGGTTTTTATGGGGCTTTGGCTGCTTTCTTGGTTTTGAAGGTGTGGGCACAAGTAATTGACGTGGAGGTGTAATGAGTTCTGTCCTAGTTTTGGGCAGAGGTTTGAGCTGAAAATTAAGCTTCCATCGTAGAATTAAGTGGGGGGAGGAAGGTTGGATTGCACTGAGGGGATCTTAGAGAAGCTTTGTGAGAATTTTGGGAGGCTCTCTCTAAGAAAATTTCAGCACACCTCTCATGGCTGTGGATGTGAGTTTTTATAAAAATGGTCATTGGGTGGCTCTCAGGGCACAAGTTCGGGTGCATTGTGGTGCTTAGGTGGAGGGCAGAGGAGCTTTACAGTTTAATTCGGATGGGCTGGCCTCTAGGTTTGATTTGGGTGAAGCTCCATAGGGGTTGCTCTTGGTTTGGCCATTTTTCAGCAACTAGGCTGGCCGAGGCCGGCCAGCCAGGGGGAGGTAGCTAGGAGCTCAAAGAACCCAGGGGAATATGTCACAATAATTTAATGAATTGAGCTTTAATTTTGGTAAGGGTATCTTAAGCATGTGCATTTTTTGAAATAAAATCTCTTAATTTAGGTAACCATTGGTCCATGGATTAGTTTAGGTGGTTATATGGGCTTTGACTCAGTCTTAAGGTCTAACAGTCTTAAGGTCTGACCAATGGCTGAGGTGGAGTTAATTTGGTGACTTTGGGGTAGTTTGACCATCTTTAATGCATAGGTTCAGTGTGGGTTCAAGTGATCAAAGTTTGGGTTTGGGCTAGATTATCCATGTCAAAGGATCAATTGACCCAATTGATTAATCATCATTGTGTAGATGATTTTTGTGAAGATTTTTTGTGAAGGGTTGAAGTGATTTTGAGTTCAATTGGTACATCAATTTGAGGGATTTTTGAGATTTGGTCAATTTGAGCATGTTGGGCTAGACATGGGTCTAGGTTGGGCTAGACTTGGGCTCAGTTAAAATTAAATCATCCACATGATCAAGGGAGGTGTTGTGAAGTATTTTCATGAAGGGATGGAGTGGAAATTTTTGGGTTAAGGCCCTCAATTTGGTGAAATTTTGAGACATGGTCAGTTTGGGGCAAATTTGGGGCTTTTGGACTTAGGTTGAAATCAAATAAAATTGAGGTCCTACCAAAGCCAATTAAAGGTCAAATTTGTTGATGAAGGTCAAATTTGATGTGTAGGAATGTTATGAAGATTTTTCAATACAAATTGTGGCCAATTGAGTGGGCTATGGGTTCAATTTAGTGGAACCAAGTCAGGGGGCCAAAATTGGGTCTTTGATCTAAATCAAAATTGGGTTCAAAAAATGAATCAATTGGGATTGGATTTGGTCTACATTGGTCATATAAAGAGTTAATTTGAGTTTAGAATTGAAATTGGGGTAAATTGAGACCAATTGTATAGACATTTGAGGTGATTTGGGGAAATTTTGGGCCTTTAAAGGGCAATTTGGGGGTTTTGATCAAGGATGGTTAAATTGGCCAAATTGGGTCATGTGATAGTTGAGGAAAATGAAATTGAGAATATTTTGAGGTTTTGGGAAATTTTTGGAATTTTTTGGAATTTTTGGAATTTTGGGCCAAAGAGGGGTAATTTGGTAATTTGGCCAATTTTGGGATTTTGGGTAATTTGGGTGTTTCCAAGGTGTTTGAAATGATTTTTGAACAAGTTTGGGTATTTTGGCTAGATATGGAGATTTTGGCCAAATTTGAGGTCCCAAGGGTATATGGGTGATTTGGGGGAATTTAGGGGCAATAGGGTAGGTTGGGTATCTTGACAGAGTTGGATTGCCAACCATCATAAATAAGTCATGGATCAATGAAAACCCATTTTGGGTCCTCTATTTAGTGGTCTTAGCTAAACCCTAGCCTAGGGCTAATGGGCTTAGGGAACCACCTACAGGAGTCTCCCAAAAGTATCAAGGGACCAAAGCCTATAAGTTCTGAGTTTAGGGTTGTGAGTGATTGTGAGTCCAAACAAGTGCTTAGCCCTAGACCAACACCCAGGGTCATCCCAAAGTTCCAACAGTCATAAGGGTGACTCATCTTGAGTTTTCCCCATAGTGACCCCACCTACTAAGTGCTAGAGGTTAGGATTAGGTTGTGGAACTTCAAGTTGAGTAGAGAAGAGTTTGAAATTTCTAATGGTGAGGGTTCCTTGTCTAGTTTT